>NW_017803863.1:100482-102357 GCF_001625305.1 Branchiostoma belcheri | reverse complement strand
GTCATGGCAATTCTGATGACTACATAGGATAAAAATACGTGACTTTGTCAGGTTTTTTCGCAAGATATTGTACATGCTGAAGTTGAACACAGTAAATTACGAGGGTACCAGTTGATATCAAGTTCTAACATTCTATATATCAGTTTTAATAATTGTTTTATAATTGTTTTATTGCAAATTCATGCCCGAGGGCTAATTGCAGGAACAGAAGAAACAGACAATTAGTACACATAGAATTACTGATAAGTACTAAGAAACTACTAGTAAAAACTACTGGGTTTGACTTCTTTTTTGAAGACAGAGGAAGACAAAGGATCCCACTTTTTCTGTGATTTGTGGGTTTTCGTATGTTAAGAGGAGAGCAGTTTTCTTTACCTTCGCCAAGAAGGTTATGTTTTCAGTGGCGTTCGTGTATGTGTGTGTTTGTGTGTGTGTGTGTGTGTCTGTAAACACGATAACTTGAGAAGGCTTAAATGGATTGACTTCATATTTGGTAGGTGGGTAGGTCTTGATGAGACCTAGAAATGATTAGATTTTGGGCCCCCTAGCGGCTTCTAATGGTACTGCAGCTGAACTTCCGGTTTTGATATCTCATGATCTGGACGTGCTGGGGTGACGAAATTTGGATGGTAGGTAGGCCTTGTGCTCGGGAAGAAGTGACGTAGGTTTGGGCCCCATAGCAGCTTGCTCAGGAACTGCAGGGACATTTCTTTGAAAATATTCAAAACAGGATAACTCAAGAACCGGTGGACGGATCTTCATGATTTTTGGTATGTAGGTAGCTTATGTGACGCTTGATATAATTTTGTGCCAATTATGCAAATCTGGATGTAATTTGCATAATTAATGAGGAAATTCTATAAATCAGCTGCATTACATTATAGGACTATTCAATCTTGTGACATATGTAATTGAGAACGAGAGAAACACAGGCAGATATTAATTATGTAAATTAACACTTAATTTGCATGATTAATGAGAAAATGTTATAATTCCATAATGGTTACTGCCTGGAATTTCATACTTGGGGTATTTAAAAGTTAAGTGAACCTGAACATCATTAAACATAACTTATTCAAATAAGGACCTCATTTGCATAATTTATGAGGAAATGATAGAATGGCTTTCTTTGTTAAGATAATTCTGTCTTTTGATGGAGAATATGATCAACTGATATAATTCATTCAAATTAGGATGCTATTTGCATCATCAGGAGGAATCATCTTTGTCAGTCATAAAGATTAACATCATTTGGCGAAGGTATGAGATCGTGGGACTCTAGTTTTATTTGTATATGTGTGAAAGTTTGGGTAGAATTTGGAGGCTTCGTCAAAGAGTTAATTTCGTTCATTGCTATAGAGGATACAATTTGAGATAAAATGCGCTTCGTCTTCCACCGTATTCAACGTACAATGTTTGCAAATCCGTTTATACACTTGGAGCTTCTTATACCGCCCTCTCTCAATTTCGAGAGGGTATGCACTAATTCGTAATTTACTTATTATTGCAGAGCGATTGTTAAAATCAATTAAGTCCAAGTATTTTTCTATAGAATATGTTTTGATGAAAGAACAACACACCAAGTCTGTGCACTTTCTGCCAACTATCTTTTACGGAACTCTGCAAGCTGACACACACACAAGGCAGCCACACCAACCACCAACCGTGGTTCTACCTGGTGTGTCTTTTGCCACATACTCTAACAACTCTTGACTCGCGCCAACTCTAACACCATTACCGCGATATTACATCAAAGCTCGCATGGGGGAGCGCCACTCCCCTGACAGGCAGACAAACGTAACATATTGAATCAGGGTTCGCGCCGAGGCATTTCCCCGACACTGCAATCAGCAAAAGAGTAATAATCCCGGTTTG
>NW_017803863.1:99839-100462 GCF_001625305.1 Branchiostoma belcheri | reverse complement strand
GGCCAAAAAAGTTGACCTTTTTTCCATGGTTTGACCTGTCATTGACCTCTAAATACTTGTGAAATCCTGGTATCATTTCAATATTTTGCCTATAGCTCATTAAAACCCCGGAGTCGAACTTCCACTATTTGTACCAAAAGACACCTGAAAATCCAGCTTTGCAGTGGGGGTAAAGACTTGAGGTTTAAAATAAAGGTAAATGTGTTTTAAAGTGCTTGTTTCTAGTAGTTTTAGCATAGATTTCAATGGGATGTCCTTATGCTGGTCCCTGCCCTATAGGAACTTAGGGTCTTCTGATTCTGTATCAAGTCTGGGTGTCAGCTGGGAAATAGAGCGGTAACGTGGCTTATCCGGTGGTAGGGTTGTCCACACGGGGCCTCCGCAGGACAAGTGGTTAATTATGTAATTGGGACGCAGGATCACGCACGTCACTGACAGATGAGGGAGACTATAGCCTACCGCAGGGCAGGCTTTCCACACATCTCCTCCTTCAAAGAATTTTCAACAACAGAAAACGAAATCAGAAAATAAGGCTGAGAATTATCTTGAAAGTTAATTTCTGTTGGTAGAAAGCATTATGAAGCAAGTTTAAACTGTAATTTCCAACACAACAAATTTGGACT
>NW_017803863.1:76524-99819 GCF_001625305.1 Branchiostoma belcheri | reverse complement strand
AGGAACATTAGTGTAGTTTTAAAACGCACGCAAATGGTCGCAAAGACCTTCATGTAACTAACTATTAAAACATCTCAAAATGTACAATGAAGTACATAGGATACAAGTAAACCACATGACATGTTTCAGACGTGATAAAATAGTTTTCTCAGGTAAGTTATGTGTACTTTATAGCTTCAAAAACACAGGCCTGGGAAGACGACATACACAGCATCTCGCTATGCTGTGTGAGAGTTGGAGACACAGGCTGGTAGAAATTGGCGTTTTGGAGGAGGCGTTCTCAAAATAGCATTTAACTTGCATTTCTAAAACAAATAAAACAAACAATTTCGTCAAATCTTGTTTCGGTGGATCAATGGCTAATCTATAAGAAAGCTGAAGTATTGATTAAAATGACACGTTCAATGTGAACATGTATCCCAGAAATCATCACGGAGAGCACTTCCGGTTCAAACACGTCTTCATCTTGTTGACGTGTCAATCAAACTGTACAGCAAATCGCCATGCGCAGAACGATATTTTTTTGGGACTTATTTTTTTTAGATAACTTTTTTTCCTTGGCAAATTTTGCTCAGAAAGGCCCAGTTGTCTGGTAAGAATGACAGCAGAAGAATGTATATTTTTCAAATATGGCCAAAAAAGTGACCTTTTTCCATGGTTTGACCTGTCATTGACCTCTAAATACTTGTGAAATCCTGGTATCATTTCAATATTTTGCCTATAGCTCATTAAAACCCCGGAGTCGAACTTCCACTATTTGTACCAAAAGACACCTGAAAATCCAGCTTTGCAGTGGGGGTAAAGACTTGAGGTTTAAAATAAAGGTAAATGTGTTTTAAAGTGCTTGTTTCTAGTAGTTTTAGCATAGATTTCAATGGGATGTCCTTATGCTGGTCCCTGCCCTATAGGAACTTAAGCCTCGGTCACAACTCGCCGTGCGTGCTTTTTGTCCGTACGTTTTTGTCGTGGCTACGTCTGCTACGTTTTTTCTGCAAACGTAGGGTGGCCGGCCGAGGGAGTACGTCACTCGCAAGGTGTACGCACGTGGTCTGCACGACACGCCTGACCGTCAGCGGTTGCGTGCATCGTACGTTGCGCAAGTGGTAAGTGAGTTGTACGTGCTTACAACGTACGATCTCTGTGCGATTGCCACGTTGCCGCGTACAGGCCGTACCTACACGTGCGGCGTGCGCACGATTTCCTTACTCACTCGCACGTTGTAAGTGCGTGCACCTCCTGCTAACTTCATCATCACTAGCCGCCCTGGTGTCTTCCGCGGCCCGTTTCTTTGGATCTTGTCTGGTAGACTTCTTCTGAGCCTTCCTGGGCATCTTGGAGACGAGTTGGCAGTCGCCCGTCAAGTCGTCTTTATATACTGTAGAAATAAGGTGCGTTGCACGTGCGTTGCACGTGCGGAGCACCTAGTATGGTGCACGTGTGTTCTGCGTGGTCATTGAGCAGGTCAACTGGGAAGTGAGGAGTAAGCACGGATGACGCAAGCACCGTGCGTGGCACTGACGTGCTTCGTGCGCTGTCCGTACAGCAATTGCACGTGAGAATAGTGAAGTTAGACTCACGGAGTCCGTACGTTGCACGCTCATAGGCTGTACGGGGCACGCGGGTCGCACGTACTCGCACGCACGTGTGGTAAATCCGCAGACCGCACGTAGAAAAAGTATTACATGCACTTAAGGTTCTACGGCGTGTCTGCGTGCTCCCAAATCCGTAGGATTCCGTACGGAGGCGGTACTCACCACGCACGGATGCCGTACGTTTGCCCACGTTTTTGCACGTAGACAGCACGCAGAAGCACGTACGGCGAGTTGTGACCGTCGCTTTAGGGTCTTCTGATTCTGTATCAAGTCTGGGTGTCAGCTGGGAAATAGAGCGGTAACGTGGCTTATCCGGTGGTAGGGTTGTCCACACGGGGCCTCCGCAGGACAAGTGGTTAATTATGTAATTGGGACGCAGGATCACGCACGTCACTGACAGATGAGGGAGACTATAGCCTACCGCAGGGCAGGCTTTCCACACATCTCCTCCTTCAAAGAATTTTCAACAACAGAAAACGAAATCAGAAAATAAGGCTGAGAATTATCTTGAAAGTTAATTTCTGTTGGTAGAAAGCATTATGAAGCAAATTTAAACTGTAATTTCCAACACAACAAATTGGACTCACCTAAATTTGTCTTTGTCAAGGAATGAGCAAAAATTTGTGTGAGTCCAATTTGTTGTGTTGGAAATTACAGTTTAAACTTGCTTCATAAGGCTGATAATTCTTTGGATATATCAGAACAACCTCTGCATATATCTACAAAAGAACAGGGACAGTTCTGATGGTGTTAAAGTATTAACTCCTAGGTCTTACTATATTAGTCCACATGACAGCAGAGTCTCACCCTACCCACCCTTTGAATGAGCAAACCTTTGTCAGAAGGGCATTCCTGACGTTACACTTGTACTCACAATTTGAGCCGGGACTATCATAAGTGTAAAAAAAAACCCAAATGGTTATATCTGGCTATTGATGGACAGAAATGATCATTTTTTTTTATTTATTTACTTCATAGGTCACCACAAGACAAGGCTCATAGGAGCCACTCAAAATGTTTTGGGTTACAGTACTGCCAGTGAGGACAGATATTTGTTGACCTTAGACTTGAAAAGTTTAAGGTTATACTCAAAAGGGAAACAATCACGGGGTAGCTTATTCCAAAGTGATGTTGTTCTGGGAAAGAAGCATGTGACAATCTAGAAGACCCTGCGAGCACACTGTAGGGGATGGAGAAGCCCAGTTATAGTTCCTTTCCCCTTGAAAACAGGTTTCGGTACATTCATTTTTTTCAATACTAAGTACTAGCTTTGAGGATTCATAGCTTATCATCTTGCGTCTCTTTGTTGTATTCTATGTCGCAAGGCATGGTTCAGGCAAATATGGCAAATAATGAGGAACATTTTACATCCTAGAGAAGCTTTGACAACTTCTAACATGTGTTATTCCGGCTAGGTATATAACTTTACATGTGTAACTCTTCTAGAAGCTCCCAAGATCTAGTCTTACTTGCCATGAGTGGCATAAGTTGGAGAAGGTCCAGTCTTATGAGACTAAGCGCTCACACATTAGAGATAGAGAGAGGAAAATACTAGAAACTGACTGTAAGCAAAAGATTCTGTAAATACTGTACAGAGGGAGCAGTGGAAGATGAAATGCATTTTATCTGTCAGTGTCCTCATTATGATTTTGAAAGAAAAAAAAGTTATTCAAATAAGTCGCCAATATTCCCCCAAGTTTTTCATATCTCAACAAACAACAAAAGACTATATTATTGCTGAAGTCTTCCAACCCATTTATTTTTCAAAGAGTCGGACAATTCATCCCCCACTGCCTCCTGAGAAGTCAAACCCCCTAATAGCATGGCAAGAATAGTTTAATAGAATAGAATAGCAGTTACCTTGTTCCTCTTTCCTGTTCATATATGGCATATCTACTGTTTATCCTGTATGACTTGTATACCAACGTTATTAGATTTAAGTAGAGATAGTAGGTTTGATAAGTATATCGTACACGTAGAACTTCATGTTAGCAAATAGTCTTATTTCATCACATTTTTCTTGTCAATGTCTGTTTGCAATTAGCCCTCGGGCATGAATTTGCAATAAACAACTCTAAACAACTCTATGTCGACATGGTTAGTCAGTACTTACACGGCAATCTTCCACAGGCAGCGTCGTACTCTAACGGTCCTGGGCTGGGGAATGGCGGGTAGTGGAAACAGTACATCCTGTCGTCAGATCCAAACACTCGCGAGACTTTGGTGGCGAGAACTCACAGCCGCAAATACTACTCGCATGTACTCGACGTAACTGCGGGAAAAGTACAATAGGATAAGCATCTTTATATGCTATACAGTATTAAACCATTATTATAATCTTTATCTAATAGTAATCTTTAGCATCTCTATGCATTCAGTACGTTTAATGACAAACTATTCTTCTTTTAACTTCCCAAAACCCTCAAATTTTGGAAAAGGTGGGACATTACATCTTCCATGGTTTACAGAAGAGAAGTCAAACCCTTCAGACATAGTTTTAGACATAGTTGTAGTTTTATGCTACCTTTATCGTGTAGGCTTAGTTATTTTATACCCTGTTTCATTGTTCTCTTATGTTTTGTAATTTGCAATTAGCCCCCAGGCACGAATTTGCAATAAACTTTTCAATGAAAAACGTTGTGACATTTCAGTATATGCAACTTGCTTTCGGTGCCTCTACATGATCAGGTAATACATGGCATCACATGCATTTGTCCCGGACCATTTCTCTTATTCTAGATCCTGTTGTTGTAGATGACAAGGCAGAAGACAAGGCAGACTTTCATAGGTTAATAGTGCTAAATTTGAGATGAATGTCTGACTCTCCTTCTGATACAAGGAACCACTGGCTGATATTAAACTGTATGACATCGACAAGACCACATTTAAACATTCTTTAAAAACGACAGAGAATGCACCTCTTGCAAACAAATTGGTTTACAGCAACTCTTTAGGAACTACCTGGAACTACCTGGTTACTTAAACATTCACAAGAACAAATGACACAAGTATGAAATAAAGCCAAGTCCTAAAGATACCCACAGTCAAAGTCGAGTGTGGAAAACGTAGAGTTGCCTTCAGGAGGTTTACCACAATATGAAAACAAGAAAAATAAAAACTAGTAGATAGAAAATACTTAGAAAGTTATTATCATCATCAAAAAGTACTTACCAAAAACTGTGATAAGAAACAGACAACAAATCAAAGGGATCTCTTATTCATGGACAATTCAAACAGTACCAGTTGAACATGTGCAGGGACGTTTCTGGCTTATCGACCTAAAGAATATTGCATGTTTTTTTACACATTTGTCGACATGCGTTCTTTTTTTGATAATGTCTAAATTCATGATCATTACATACATTGACCACTTGAAATGAAACTAACCTTATACAGTTCTGCAATGTTATGGCAGCAAACCTTACACGTCACATCCCCAACTGTGTTGATTATAACGTTTACATGTTTTCTCCAACATTATCCTATTGTGTGTTTGTTCTGTTATGGTTAGCCAGTGTCAGGCGTTGTGGTATCATTCATATTATGAAGTTTGAGGCGCTCTTCTTGAAAAAGACTTCTCTCTCTCCTTCGGTGTTTAACGGATATGAGATACATATTTTATCTTGCTGCCACTTTTCGGTAGATGTCAAGTTATGGAAGTAAATAGACCTAACACAAAGTACGTGGATGAAGGCTAGACATCCAGGCAAAACGATACGCCAAAAAGCAGTTACTCAAGCAACTGGATATGATTTTGGAAAATCCAAAATCATATCCAGTTGCTTGAGTAACTGCTTTTTGGCCTAACTCAAAGTAGTTAGTTTCCTGGACGGAAAACATTGTCTGCCAGATATTTTGTTGCAAAGCAGTCGATAATACATCACCATGATTGATGTACTTTTATCCATAACCAGGGGCAAAATGTGCCTCTTTCTATAGACAAAAATGAAACGACAGGCTATAGTAACATGAACACATTGCTTAAGATTTAAGATTTCAGGAAGTTTAAAGTGTACATGTTCATCTGGGCAGGGCTCGAAATTCATTTTTGGGAATAGGTGCACTGGTGCACCCAACCTAAAAATTTAGGTGCACAGAAAAATTTTTGGATGCACCAAACCTAATTACAGACCTTACTGCTCCTCTTCTGAGCTTGAATCTGAAATGGGAGCTAACTTCAAAATCTTGTACTTCAAACAAGTACTACAGCAAAGATTTTCTGAAACTTAGATGCCAAGAATATCAAGTATTACTGTATACATTTAATATGTACAAAAATACCTACAAAAATATTTGAGATTGAAAGAGAGATAGAGAGAATTTTGTTCTCTTGCCCAATTGTAAAAAGATGCCCTAGTCTTCATATGTCCTCGCTGCACAAAATAGATCGGTCATGAAAAATGATACTGCCTCCCCCCTTTAAGCGGTTAATAATTCCGCTTTTAATTGTGTCCCTTGTAGCTGGTCCCTGCCGAACTCGTGTCACTGGCTAATCAACTGGGACTTACGGGTCCTGCCCTGCCTCGGGCACCGACTACAATATTGCAGACGTGTCCTGGGACCCGCACAACGTGGAAAAAACAAATTCGCAAAAGCACGATATGTCACACATTTCTAGGGCTGATGACTTAGACAAATATTAGCGATATTAGTATTGAACAGAAAGAAGGTATAGGGATAATGTGAATTGTCTAAACGGGCACAATAGTCAAGAACAATAGACGTACGATTTCACGTAAATCCGAACACTTGCTCTATCTAGCACGTTGATCTCTACAGCTTCAATCTGTTAGAGCAATATCAGAGACAGAAACCAGCTAATCAGAATTACATACCTTTCCGTGTCCTACACACAAGCCCTGGTATTCCGTGCTTTAGGCAGACCGGGAGTGTGTGTGTGAAGCAGGCGGGGAGACCAGTACGTACCGTGGGGCGATGTGCGCTGCTGGCCCTCACAATGACCGCGGACCGCGGATAAAGACTCTCTCTAAGCCCCCTCGCTCCGAACCTGCCCGACTATTGGTTCCCACTCCAATCCGAACCAATGACTGCACCAATAATTTCATCACCCAAATTTTATTTGTCACTTGTGGCACGGGCCTATCGAAATGGCATTATTTGGGCCGCCTTAAAATAGATATATTGGACGATCAGCAAAGTTTGTAATCAAATATTTACAAGAAAGCCCAGTGGCGCAGCGGCCCGCTCGACTCCATACTGGGAGATGATTTCAAACCACTCTGGTGAGAGACAACAGGGAAGAGGGGGTGGGGGATCTCTACATACCTTGGCAATGGACGGTGTGAAAGTATCACAGGCAACATTACAAGGGTGATTACCTGCACGTGTAGGGTTCTTTCCGGGTCAGCGTGCGGAGATGGGTGGGCTGTTGTTACGGGCCGATGTGCCGATCAATCCCGGCGACCGTTCGATCGGCGCACGGTGAAAACTACTGAACGTACCTCACCCACAGAGTTAACCCTCGGCTCCAGTCTCGCCCCCTCCAGGCCTTGTTCTGACAGTTCCCCAGACTGGTAGTCTGATTGATGGTGAGAGGAGACCGACCTTGTTCCCAGATTAGAATCGTCCCGCAGTCTGCCGGCACAGCTACCTGCTGGTCCCCGTACAAATGAAAGCGGCTCGAGTAAAGCGATCCGCTGTCAATATTGCTTATGTTCGGAAGAACAGTCACGGGGGCAGCCATCCCACATAATACCTGCCGCGGATTAATTGTTTAATGAGGCTCAAACACAATTATAGACACCTTGTAATTATGTCATGATATTATAAATATTGCAATATCATGAGCTCCTTATTTAGAAACATAATGGGCCTGCAATGCCACTAAGCCATCACGCCCAAGGCGAGGCAAGGTCGTTACTGCGAAACTCAATTTGTAATGAAAACTGAAAAGTCATAATCGTATTAAGTTTCATCGAACATTTCGTATAAGTAATGACTTTTGCGAGCCGGAGGTATTAATCTTGTTTCCAGCCAGGTTATTTGTACTGGGTTCAGTCAGCAGCGTGAAGGGAAGAATGGCTTACAATGCGGTAATCGTGTCTGCGGCGCGCGTGAAGAAAAGTACTGCTTACATTGTCGTATTTCATCCCTCACCAGAGGAACACGGTGGAGGCTTTTCCACGGCAGCGACCAGAGCGGCTGTAACCAAGCGGAAACATGGCGAATTCATCACCACTAATCATTGTCGGGGACGGGAGACTAATAATACACGGGGCGTCTCTATTTGTTCTGATGATACATTATAGTCTACCGGGGCCAACTGCAAGCGCCGTAGGAGCTCAGGAACTGAAGGGTGTACTCTTCCTCTGAGCTTCTATGACTTCCCCACAGCCAGAAAGGTACCGTTTGTTAGATAGACTGAAACCAGGATGTATGGGGTAGATAATAAAGTAGACCGGGCACTGCGGAATGACAAATAATCGGTCTAATTGATGTACGACACTGCATCATCCCTTACCCAATCACCAATCTACTTTTAAATGTGCTTACGGTCTTCGATCTTTTTCGCTTTGAGCATGCCGAGGTGTTTCTCTGTATTTGATGTTTTGAATTTTCTATCATTTCCACTGATTGTTATTATAGTGCAGACGGTGACGCTCACCATCTGTCACAAATAGTTCTTAATTAACTACCGACAACGTTGTCGGTTGTATGGCGCGTGTACCTGTATCTGTATCTGTATAGCCGGTATAACCGCCTTTTGGCGTAACAAACCAGCTTCGCAGGCACGCGGCGCGGCGGCAGCTGGCTATATTACACCGATCGACTTGTTACACCTAACCCTTGAACTTCTAACTCTAGACATTGTTTAAAGCTATCTAATGACAATGCCCCTACTGTAGTTGGTGACAGTGAGTTCCACTTTGCGATACTTATAGGAAAGAATGAGTTTTTGAACACTTCAATCCTTGGTTAATAACTCTGGTACTTTAAGGCACGGCTATTTCAGGTAGACCTAAGTCTAAGACATCACACCGGCACCATGCTGAAGTAACGGGAATTCTTGAACAGTCTGGACATGATATAATCATATGCCACTTACGTATGTGTTATGCTACATTGAGTACACACATACTGTACACGTGCCTTTGTTTATTTACACGTAGTAATAGTAATTAGATATAGTAAAGCTCCGGTTCCGAGTTTTGTTTTGTCTCTGCAATGCCAGTGGACAAGAGTGAACAGTTATGATCCTGGCCCATATTTCCTACATATATTTTGTCCATTTGTTTAATACTTTAAAAACCAATGATAGCCATAGTGACCCCAAAATACACAAAACAAACCGTAAACATACACTTTACATACAAAGAAGCCAAACGTAACGTTGGCAAGCTAATATTGTCATGGATCTTTCCATTTGTTACCCTTTTCGTGACAATTTCCTTGTATGTCAGTGTTTTGTCTGCTTATCTATTTGTTTGCTTGCTTTTCAAATTACAGACGCCACACCAGACTAGCCATTGCTTCTTTACATTTGCTTTATTAAGTATATGCATGTTGTCTACACATTTCTCTTTGTCTCCTCTTTCCAGTCTCTTGATATCTCAAACTCAGAATTAGTTACATATTCATGTATAAACTAGAGAAATAACATTTGCAAAGCAAATGCATAATGTTTACCTTCGGACATGGTCTGCTCTGATAATTCTTACTTACTTACTTACTTTATTTGTTTATTTATTCATTCATTCATCTCAAACACATTCACATACATGTACTACTAGTATATGGTGACAGGAGCAGAGCAGACATTATGTAACCAACACCAGTCACCATGGTGACAGACGTCAACAAATCATGTCATTGGTCAGGTCAGAGGTCACTGTTTGGAGAAGAAGAAGAAGAGGAAGAAACTGAGTAAAACAATATGTTTTCCTTCGGTAATCATAATAATTGGTAATAACGTCAGTCATGTAGTTCGTTTTCCTGAAGTAGTTAAAAACTTTACAACTATTGAATCAGGGGTACATCAGTATATATGTTAACAAATGGGAGACAATTGGACACCGAAATAAACATTTTCCGTGCAGAAATCTTTAAAGACATCTAATGCAATTTCAGAGTGGGATGAGAAAATATCTGGATTAGGAAATCTGTCTGATGTTGACATTTATTATGTTTACCGAAGGAAAACATATTGTTTTTACTCAGTTTCTTCCTCTTCTTCTTCTCGAAACAGTGACCTCTAACCTGACCAATGACATGATTTGTTGACGTCTGTCACCATGGTGACTGGTGCTGGTTACATAATGTTACAATTTAACGGTCTGCTCTGCTCCTGTCACCATATACTAGTAGTACATGTATGTGAATGTGTTTGAGATGAATAAATAAATAAATAAATAAAGTAAGAAGTAACAGAGCAGACCATGTCCGAAGGTAAACATTATGCATTTGCTTTGCAAAAGTTACTTCTCTAGTTGTCATTTCGTAGCACATCATTTCTTACCTGAAGTGTTTGAAAAAGCCCAAAGCCCCAAAACAAGCTACGCTGTATCTTGGTGGGGGGGGGGCATAAATATATACAAATCAAGCAGCCGTTTTCCGTCAGCGACATCGCCTGTTTGCTTCATAGATATGATGCAATGGGACAGGGTTGATTTAACGTACTACATGAAAAGAAAGACCAGAAAATTAAATTGAATTTGAAAATCAAGTTTTGCTGCCCTGAAACTACATTGGATGCCTTCAAGGCAAAACGGTTCGTTCCCGACATGCCTTATGGGCGGCAGACTAGAGGCGACTCGCTGCTGAGCAGCCCGACCCACCAAAGATGCAGCAGAAAGGATATAATCCACTTAACGTCCATTTCAAACCGAATGTACGGGCGGGTACGACATGTTCCTACCAACACCTGGGTACCGGGACAACCGCCTGCCCTCATGTAACAACCCCATACTGAACAATCATTATGACGCCTCATTATTTGCTCAATGAGAACTTATTAATATCTGCTTATGCTCATGGAATTATATCTTTTGTGAAAGATAGAAGTATATATGCGTCTGCATGATGGGTCAAGCGTGATGTCTCAGAGGATACCGGATCCGAACATGCTAGATTGAGCACCTAGTGGATTGGTATTGTTTGCTATAGTAATGTCTACTTTTCGGACTTAGTGGAAGACAAAACTTCTGTCCGTGGTTACCACATGCAACGCTCGTGTTTGCCCGCACACAGTGACTTTCTCCTGCCGTCCGAACCGTTCTGTGCAGCCGCCCGTGTGCTGCAGGCCCGTCTGTGGTAGAGAGAAGCGGACCCCGGCCCGGTCTGTGCAGTGGAAGAAACCCGATAATACAGTGGAGGAATCCGACCGCACTGCCGTGCCGTATCGCTAATGTAATACACCATCCATCATAATTGATGATAGCGAATGAGATTATTCAATTATCCCGTGTTATAATATAAACCCTCTCAGCATAACCGAATTAGGATTATCAAAATCGCTGCACCTGTGACCCCGCATTATGTTGCAGGATGTATCACGCCATGCAGCATTACGGGCGTGATTGGAGCACCAAATCGGGGATAATGGGGGAGGGGGCCGCCAAATCGGCTCGTAAAAGCCAATCCCTGTACATTCCGCTGCAGCAAATTAAATCGGTGGTAAAACTACAACAAAGAGCCTTGCCACAATTATTGGACTCGCCGAAACCATACGATTTTTCTGCTGTCCGATTCCACACGCGGACCCACGCATCTTCGTAAAGAACACATTACTGTTAAGATGGCAGTGTGTTTTTATTAAAGAACAGCATAAAGTAAGGTTCAGCTTGTGTAGTCGACTTTTCACGTGTTGGTCACTATTCTCTATTCTACCGTACTGAATTATAAAACCCGTACCACTGCGTAGTTTTGAAACAACTCATACCGGCATTGTCAGCTGCTGTGTTATTTTTCGTGCTGGGAAGTGGCCCGGAACAAGCTCACCCTCATCGATTTCTTACAGGCTGTCAAGTGACATATAATCAATAGAGCAGCAATGCCCTTGTCAATTTTACCCAGCCGGATTATTATTGACATAAAGCCAATATGGAAAAGCGCTTTCTTAATTTTCCGGCATGTTCCGCCATGTTGCCTCCCCGTGCGCCTACATGCCGATCATCTATTAAAGTCTGCGCCAATTTAGAAGCGCTGGGCCCGCTAGAGACCACAGGACCGCGCCTGGTCACAACTCAACAGTCTCAACAACATAGGCATACTAGGAAAAATGGACAGTATTTTTAATTTAATGCGAGGCAAGTATATGAAGACATCATTGGTTGTTGTGGTTATTACAATGTTGTGCCAGATAACATCCTTCTTACACCACACACTACTGTCGTCTGTCCATTTCTAGACAATTAACTTAATTCCTTTCGTCATTTCCATCTTCAACTAAGATGTTGACCATGTTCAATCGAACACAAAACCATCTTAAATCTCACTTCCAGCCTACTTTGGCCAAACGCCAGATTCACAAAATCCTGGCTTTTATGTGCCAGTTCGAAATGTACGGCTCCAATTTCTCCAAATTGGAAACAGTAAACCGCTGTAAAGAACGTGAACAATAGGAAGCTGCCTGTGATCCCGGAGACTAGCCTGCCGCCGGCGGGACCTTTGTACAGTTATTTGAGCCACACTCCATGACCACTTAATTACGCCGGGCCTTCTATTAAGCGTGCTTACGCACCGCGTGCTTCCCTAAATTGGCTATTAAAGGGCGGTATAATTCTATACGGGAATTTTTGTTAAGGCGGTGCTGAGAAACAAGAAGACGTGGAGGATTGGTTTGCAGTTTTATAGATATGCGACAAGAATGACGAGTGTAAAAAAGGTTGTGTTTGGATGTACTCCCGATGCAACTGGAAAAGACGGGACTCTGGGCGCGTTTAATGTAAAGCTGCGTTTGCGTCACACACAAGTAGCATGCCTTTGTTCTATGGGTATAAGGAACCTTTGGGGTTTGAGGCCAATCCACTGTCAATGTTCTGTACCGATGTACTGATAGAAGATGCAGTCTTTCAGGCTTGAATGAATGAATGAATGAATGAATGAATGAATGAATGAATGAATGAATGAATGAATGAATGAATGAATGAATGAATGAATGAATGAATGAATGAATGAATGAATGAATGAATGAATGAATGAATGAATGAATGAATGAATGAATGAATGAATGAATGAATGAATGAACTTTATTGCTCGACAGTTGTACATGGTACAATGTATGGCATCAATAATAATGTGATCAATACAATCAAGTCTATTCTAAGAGACTACGAGTATTACTACAGGAATATGAACGTGAATGGCGTATGACATGATGTAAGTTAGGCGTTGCTATCTGTTACAATACTTTCTCTCTTTTGTAATGCACTGCATATATATTGGCCCAAGTACATGTACGTAGATATGGAGTCGGGGCAGGACATAAGTAGATTGAAAATGTCTAAATGTTTGTCTTTGAGAGGTTTACCAGTTTTACATGTGATCATTTTCATTAATTTTTGTCTATCTAAAGTAGTAGGACAGGTCATTATGAAATGATATTCATCTTCAACACTTTCTTCGGTTTGAGGGTAGGCGGGAAGTCGGGTGGTATAAAGTGACGAATAGTGGACGTGACAGGACGCTTCGATCTCCCTCATCTGATTTATTGTTCAGTCCAGAACCCAGCGACCATGGCAACTGGTCAATGAGATAACGAATCGGTAACTTGTTAAGCTGCACGGTTGATTGGCTACTGGAGACGCCTGGCCAGATATCACTGTGAGCAAAGGTATACGGGAAATGGAAATGGTGTGTGTGTGTGTGTGAGTGTGTGTGTGTGAGTGTGTGTGTGTGAGTGTGTGTTGTGTGTGTGTGTGTGTGTGTGTGTGTGTTTGTACCTAACCCCATGGAACCTAACCCCATGGTAGCTAACCCCATGGTACCTAGCCCCAAGGTACCTAACTACATGGTACCTAAACCCATGGTACCTGACTTCATGGTACCTAACTACATGGTACTTAAACCTATGGTACCTGACCCCATGGTACCTGACTCCATGGTACCTACCCCATGGTACCTACCTCCATGGTACCTAACCCCATGGTACCTAACCCCATGGTACCTAACCTAATGGTACCTAACCCCATGGTACCTAACCCAATGGTACCTAACCCCATGGTACCTAACCCCATGGTAACTAACCCAATGGTACCTGACTCCATGGTACCTAACCCCGCTGCCCCGGGCCAACCACAGCAAACTCGCCTTGTCCGTCCTCCCCGTGTTATTGCATGGGTGACGATAATTGTCGCTATTGGCTACTGACGATGCTGTGGGGGGGAGGGGGGTCACGGTCAAAGAAGGCCGACCTCCGCCCGGCTTGGTGCTGGAACTGTCCCTGGTGCTGAACTCACAGCTGGGGAGTCCAGCGATCTCATTCAAGAACAAATGGCAGAAAAAAGTACGAGAAGTTTCGTCGACTCTGGGCGGGACGTGGCCTGCTGCGTGAGTGATGAGTGATAGACTGTCACAGTAGAAGAATATATAGAAAGAGTTACAATTGTTTTATCATCTCTTGCATCATGTATGGAAAATTGAAATAAACATAGAGTAATGTACACCCACTATGCAACCGAAAGTCTTTATCAAGCTTTACTAAAATATACGAACCCTGGACTCATTTTAGGCCCGATGAAATAAGACTGGATTAGCTGAACTCTCTGTACAGCATGGGTCTAAACCAACCACTGGAAAAAAATGTGTGGAAATCTTGCATTATGGAATTATTATCGTGATAGTATTATGCGTTCATTTTTAACATTCTTTTGGTAAATCAAATAACGCTTACCACAACGATGGCTGATTAGAATCATTCAGTTAGTTAGTGACACTAAGTATGTATTACATAGACATGCTGAACTATATACAGATGATACTGCACTCTTCTACGCATCACGGTCACAGTCACGGATGTAAACAAAGCTCTTTACAATATTGAGACATGGTTGAAAGCGAATAAACTGAATCTGATTGTTAACAAATGCAAAGCTATGCTCTTTGGGACTACAGTTGGCACCATTTTGGAAGTTGTCTCCAAACCTTGGCGTTTGTCTTGACCCTAGCTTAACATGACATTGACAAGTTATAGCGAGGGGCACAACCCGCCATACGTGCAACTGCGTGCAAAAACGTGGGCAAATTCGGGTGATCCGTAAGTTGTGAGTACCGCCTCCGTACTTCCAACAGATTAAGGAACACGCAGACACGCCACAGCGCTTTAAGTACATGTAAAACTTTCTCTGCGTTTGGGCTGCGGATTCACCGCTCCAGTACGGGCGACGAGCGTACCGTACGTAAGCAGCACGTGTTAAGTACCGTCTGCATACGGTAAAATTGCTTAGACATCGTAGGTACACCTCGCTTAACACTTGCGCAACGAGCGATGCACGGGCAGGCGTGGCGAGCAGACCTCATATTGACACCTTGCGCAGCCGTGTGAGTGACGTGCGTTGACGTATGCCCTCCCACTCCTCATGCCATTTCTCCTCCACGTTTTCAAAAAAAACGTGACCCCCAAAAAGCGTACGGACAAAAAATATGTACGGCGGGTTGTACCTATCGCTTATGTAATGTTGTCTCGTCCAGACTGGGAGTCCTACGGCATCCCATCCCATGTCTGCCTCAACACACTCTTATAATGTCGTTGAACTGCGATGTGATACAAAAATTCCAGAACCGGGCAGTGAGACTTATTCTTGGTTTACCATGAACACATCATGTTGGCGATGGTGAGTTATCTCTACCCTTTGTTGGAAAACTTCATCATCCCGGAGAAACTTGCACCTGCTACAATCAATGTACAAGGCAGTCAACAATGAACTTCCAGAATACATTGATAGATTTCAGATGACTTCCGAATCTCACAGATATCCCGCCAGACACAGTCAGAACATATCCTTGAAACTGCCTCTAGTGCGCCTTGAATGTGGCCCTATCCTCTGGAACCGTCTGCCACACGCTATAAAGACCTGCCCGTCCATGTCCATGTCCACTTTTAAAATCAAAAACTTAATTGCAAAACTTGGCCTGACCTCTGACCCCTCCATACCAACAAACTGGACTAGACTATGAATTGGTAAATATTGTTATCATTATTATCATGTATTACTGTTATTGGTTATTTGCTGTGTTTTCTTTATTATCATTGTCATTATCATTATTTATTGTATCCTAATGTTATTGTTTGTACGTACATGTAACTTGATGTATTTTGTTGTTTTTTTATTCTTTCACATAAAAAGAAACAGAAAAATAATTTCTATCTGTAGAAACATTTTGGAATTATTATTGCGATTATAACCATAATAATATCAACTCATTTCAAACATAGAAATAGTAATAATCAAATAAATATCTGTAGAAACATTTGATTATAAGCAGAATAATATCAACTCATTTATGTATTTTGTTTATTTGTGTAATACAGGGCCCCATTGAAAAACAGTGTCATCACTGAGTGGGCCACCCTGTATGACGGAAAATAAAAAAATAATAAACTTATGATATGTTGCTTGCTCTTATATATGACAGAGCTCACCCGAGAACGGAACTTGGAAAAAAAACAATTCTGGTTTTAAAGCGGATCTAAAATAATATGTGGGACAAACATGTGAAAATCATGAGCATAAAGCGATTGATTAATTGTTCAATTGCTTTGTGTTTATATCGGAGGTTATATTTGTAATAGTTGAAGTGATAGAGAGATAGCACTTCATGAGGGTCTTCCCCCCAAGTCACTGCGACTCAATGGTAGCGTCGGGTGGCGTAGTGGTAGATCATTCGACTATGAACCGGGAGACCCGGGTTCGATTCCAAGTTGTACCCGGGACATGTCTGAACATGCGCCCGACGTTGTGTCCTTGGGAAAGGCACTTTATACGACTTTCCTCACTCCACCCAGGTGTGAATGGGTACCTAACTTCGGTTGAGGTCACCTTGCTTGTGGCGCCGAATGGCAGCCGCATAGACCCCTGCGGCAGTTCCACAAAACGTGGAACAAATACATGTATGTATCTTGTGTATTATGTGTATTATTACCATTTGTATCATCTGATTGTAAACCCTGCATCAATTCAGCCAATAAACCATTTTATATAATTGCCCTTGATGCGGCAAGACGGCCAATGTGCGGCTTAGTACGAGTCGGTATATTTCTGACAAGAACGGTCAGGTTCTAACCAGCAAACATCCTTTAAAATAAAATCACTCCTTGTCGTTCCACCTTTGTCCCCTCGAAAAGATAAGAGTGATCTCATCCCCACAGCCGTAATCTGCCTCCATTATCCCCACAGATAATCTGCTGAGGTCTTAGGAAATAGGTTTACCTGCGAATCCTCCTCCCCCTTCACTAATGCGCATCAGGGCCGACACGTACCGTCTTGATTCATTATAAGATTAAGTTATTTGTTTTATTGTTTCTTAACATCATGCGGGCCCATTAAAACCTCAGGTATTACCGCAGAGTCCATTACGGTGTGACACTGGAGACTGAGCCGGCAATTCTCCAAATACCGCCACACTCTTGCCTGAACAGCTCGCTTTGTTCGAGAGGTGTTTATAGTGCCTCTAATTGTACGGGATTGCGGCTTGCGATGGTTGTAACGACTGTCAAAGCTACCTCGTTGTTCAAAATAGCTTTGTTGGGTAGATCCAAGGATCGCCGCGTCATTACAAGATATTGGAAGGCGACAATGAACTCAATTTAACTCACTTGAATTACTCTACAATAACGGTCATACTTTTATAACGTCATTGGATCTCTTAAATGTGAAAGGCTGGCCTAAGTTTGGGATTATTGTTGTGACACAAAAACATTTTGTGCAACTAAAACACATCGAAGTAAACGAGATATCATCAATTTCCGTAACATTTCTGTCCTTTGCATGATAGGTTAAAGCAAATTTCTGCAGGCAAAAGAAAAAACTCCATTCACATAAGAACTTCGAGAACTATGTTCAAAACTCTACACATCCTTCCACCCAAGTTCCCAGCGTCCCATGGCATGTGGATAAGACCACAAAGAACAATTTTAGGATGATATCTCAATGAATGGCTGCGGCCCGGGGCGAGATTTCTCCTGTATTGAAGTCTTTGTGGCGCGCATTATGTGCGGGGAGTAATTCTTCACCAGATCCCTTTGTCACCCAGGAATAACTTAATTAATCAGAGGCAGCGGGGTATTAAATTAGCGCACGGGAGACCTGTTACTGCGCAGTTTTAATAAAGGTTGCTAGGAACGCTTTCCTGCGAAGGATTGTGGGTAAGTACAAGAGAATTGCATCATTTTTAAGTAGTTGGTACGCTGTAGGTATTTTGTACAATACTGCTGGTAAATATTATCATCTTCAAGAATGATATGCAGGATATACTTTTAACGGCTTTGTGAATGGCAGAAAATCTACATCTCTGTCTTAGATATATATTTATGACTCTGGGGCAATGCTATAATCTGTTCTACATAATGCTTTGTGATCATATGTTGAACCCTTTATTCAGTTATTTAAAACGAATGTAAGCTAGGATCCATGACTTGTGTATCACTGACTGTCCAAGTTGTTGTGGTGCCCGTGTTGTCAATATTTCTTTAGATTTTAGAAAAGCAGTGGAGAAGAATTGACTTAATGTGTGGAATTAGCAAGTTAGTCTAGTGTGTTATGACTACATTTTGTTTTTTAGTTCACTTCACATCCATAACATTTTGTGCACTTATCCGCTGATCAGATACATGTTAAGAATTTTCAAATGACTACTATTCTGAAAACGGTCTTCAAAAATAAATTGTTTTATTGCAAATTCGTGCCCGAGGGCTAATTGCAGGAACAGAAGAAACATTTGGTATAAAAAAAACAGACAATTAGTACACATAGAACTACTGATAACTACTAAGAAACTACTAGTAAAAACTACTGGGTTTGACTTCTTTTTTGAGGACAGAGGAAGACACTTTTCTGTAATTTATTTGTGGGTTTTCGGATGTTAAGAGGAGAGTAGTTTTCTTTTCATTTGTATTTCTTCAAAAAGGAGAGTGCCAATCGACGAAGCATTCCACCGAAATTGCTGGAAACGAATGTTTTTTCAACAGACACTGAACGTAAGACTAAGAGTGAAGCGCAAATCTGTCTGAACATCACCCTGTACGCTCCAGGAGCCGGGGTCCTGTGAGACAGAGTCCCACCGGGTTCAACCGGCTTTCTTCTGACAGCTCTAATACATCACAGCAGCGCCTCGCCTATCAACAAATCCATTAATTAACTAAACATCCCTGATTGAATTAGCGGAGCGTAAATGAGGCCAGTTTGATTTGCGGCTGGTGGTCCCCTGGGAATACCACGCCGGAGTTCTGTTTCTTTTTACGGACAGGAATAGATTTACAGAAGGGATAAAACAACCGTACCTACATGGTAATTTAACGGACTAGCATCAGGCGTACTGAAAGCTTGGGAAAATGACGTTAGGTAACCAACTTTCTGGGTGATGAAAAGGAAAAACCAAGGAACCGAGATGTCACGATTGCATTGCACGATTATCATGATTTAATGAACTAATTTTAAAGGTTGACGGAGAATTTAAAAGCTTAAAGTATGAAGTGACTTGTGCTGTTTGGTCAACAACAACAAAAAAAGAACAAAAGAAAGCTGCAACAGATCGCTAGGTTTGTTACGGTATTTCAAACAGAATATGAGAGAAAAAAAACAAATATTGCTGAACCAACAAGATGTAAGATTCAAATATGAATTTCAAATGGCTGTTCCAGATATTTCCGACCACTCTAAGCAGCTGATTCGCTAGCCTGGAGACAGCTAGTCAGCTGTTCCGTGTGATGGCCAGCTTTGGGAACAGCCAGTTGCCCCATGTGTTCCCTGGGAACAGCCAGTGATAGTGCGCCCTGTCCCTCTACACAAGATGATGTCTGTAAATATGTGGACAAGATTTTCAGTGCTGAACGCAGTTGTCCCATGTTAGTTGGCGTGGTCTTGTTGCACCAGGCGCCTCACACCGTGCTATCGACAAACCCAGCTTGATTGATGGGTGCATTACACGATAAACTCGACCTGGTCTACAAGAATATAATACAATAATAGGATGTAATGCATATTAATGACACCGGGGCAGCAATTACACTACATTACTCTGATATCTGGGGACTGCCTCGCCCGCCGAGCGCACGCACGGGGCAGAAAGAATGAGATAACCTGATTTCTGTTTTTAACCCAATAGGCCAACATGAAGCGCTCTTGTGGTTAGATTACTACCGTTTTCTGACGTGTATTTTTCCCTTCAGTTAGTAGTAGTGGTAGTAGTAGTAGTAGTGGTAGTAGTAGTAGTAGTAGTAGTAGTAGTAGTAGTAGTTGTAGTAGAATGGTTTATTCAATTCTGTAGAAAATACAGCCCAGTTGCAGCCCGAATTGTCAAGCTTTTTTTACAAACACAGTCAGGTCTTCATACTACTACAAATACATACTAAAATTCAGTTAATTCTAAGACAATTCTAGAAACAAATGAGACCGAAACGGCCCGTCAGGATGAAGCTGTGCTGGACAATCGGAGACGTTCTTTGCTCGTATTAGCACGTTATTATGTAATTCTAAAGAGAATTTGTTTAAAACAATGAAAGGATGGGGCAGCCATAAGTTTGTAGCAGCAAATATTTTCCATATTTCAGTAAATAGGATCTTTAAAACAAGACTCTGTCCTTTCCATGTGAAGAATTGCCATAACCTGACTCTGACGGTTTCCACACGATTGGTTCCATACGGCCAGCCTTCACAGGCAATATTTAATTACATAAATTGCACTGAAGCTTGAGTTACGGCCTTGCATGGCGGCGTGAAAGGGGATCTGGCTTTCAACAGCAATTTTTCTTGCGTGGAGGAGAAAAAGAACGGCCCCGGAAACAGCAATAATGATCAGATAAAGTCGTCCGGAAGGTCATATCTTGTCATTTGGCGTAAAGATAGCCCGCGGTTCGGCACCCGTTCTCTCACACACTTAGGCTTTGTTTTTCTAGCGAATAAAGCTGTGAAATAAGGAGAAAATCGCATCTACTCCAGGTTATCGGAAAAACCCTGGATCTTTGTCATCTGACAATCCGTAATAATGTCACGGCAATGCGATTAGCACAGCTTATTATGATTCACTTCATTTATTTTGTATATTCACTTGACCGAAGAAATGCTAATACTCAAGCCCGACCCAGCCTGCCTCAGTGAGTACCTTCTCTCCTAATCAAGACTTAGGCCTCACCGTTTTAATCTTATGGATGGCGTCTTCTGAAGACCCCCAAACTAGTGCGCGCGGGCGAATGAAAATAAATTCCGGCCCAAAATAAAAATGCTACTTAACCACCCACAGTAATACAAAGCTGGTATTGTGAATTCGCGGTTGTACACAGCGACGTATACGACAAGCCGGCACATGCTGGCTTTTTGTGGAATTTATGAATCGGCCTTTTTTTTTGAGAACAGGCGAAAATCAGTGCGCGCGCGGATGTCATCCATAAAATTAAGTCGGTGTGGCCTTACAGGGAGATTTGGGAAACAATTGCATCATCATGTGACAATGACCCGTGTACGTCACGTGACTCGGAACAGTAGCCGAAATTCCTAATACTGGAATAAGATTACTTAATAACATCTGTTATCTCTCTTACCTTCTTTCCTTTCTTGTTTATCATATTTAATTTAGAAAGTGAACGTTACAATCCTTCTTTTCTTTCACCCAAAGTACTCTCTATTCAGCCTGCCCATCCGTAAAATAATATTTCCGAGAACATTCGCATGAAACATATACAGCCAAACTTGTAATGGCAACAGGAAACCTTACCCCTGGTCTTTGTTAGAAAAGTTAAAGGAGAGCTAGAGTAGTAACATTTTCAAAGCAAATGCATAATATTTACCTTCGGACATGGTCTGCTCTGTTAATTCTTACTCAAACACATTCATATACATGTACTACTAGTACATGGTGACAGGAGCAGAGCAGACGATGAAATTGCAACATTATGTAACCCAACACCAGTCACCATGGTAACAGACGTCAACAAATCATGTCATTGGTCAGGTCAGAGGTCACTGTTTGGACAAGAAGAAGAGGAAGAAACGGAGCAAAAACAATGTTTTCCTTCGGTAAACATAATGACACGATGTTTGTGTTTAGGGATGTTTCCGAGAACAAGTGATACGGAAACTGCACGGCGCATTGTTCGTGCTAGAGACTGAGCGCTTAAAGATTTCACAGATCGCTCTACTACTTTAATAGATGAAGAATACGCTTTATATGTTACGTTGTCTTACATCGTGCATTATACCCCATAATCATATAGCCGGGTGACGTCGACCAATGAGAAGCCTCTATTTCCCATCAGTTATCACGCCGTAACATCATAAGTGGTTAGTAATGATAAAAGAGTAGTCGGTTTTTAGAATAACCGACCACTTTTTGGACTGTACCATTATGCAGGGGACAAGACACTAACGCTACGCTCACTCGGTGGTTTATTCGGTGGTTATTGCACCTGACTAGGGATTATCTCAACATATTCACCTCGGGACCGAGCATTAACCCTTTATTATAAAAGCAACGGTCACATCACTTCCATGTTGGTCGCTGAACGGTGGTTGTCCGGTGGGCGGGAGGTCCTATGTCGCGTGACCGACTTGCAACACCAGATAATTAAGTTATAATGTTAATATATTAATTCATGATCATCACAATCTGCCAAATAAAGTCACTTTCACTTCTATCTCCCTTCGGAACGACAATATGATAATCCCACCGCAAACTGGACATTGCGACCGTATCAAATTTCTCTCTGTCATTGCTTGTTGAAAACGGTCCAGGTGGCTTGAATACAATGTATATCGACATCAGTATATTCCATTTATTTATAGGCCTAAAACACTCATATTTTTCCTACCTCCATAAGTAAGTTTCGGAACATGTAAATAGCGAGTATGTGCGTGCGTGCGTGTGCGTGTGTGTGTGTGTGTGTGTGTGTGTGTGTGTGTGTGTGTGTGTGGTAGGGGCTGGGGCTGGATGGGTGGAGAGAGAGAGAGAGAGAGAAAGAGAGAGAGAGAAAGAGGGAGAGAGACAGAGAGAGGGAGAGAGAGATGTAGATAGAGAGATACATCTAGATAGAGATACATGTAGAAAGAGAGAGATGTAGGTAGTTTCTTCTTCTTCTTAGGTAGATAGATGTAAATAAAAAAAATTGGACAGAAACATAGCAATCTTCCTCTGTTCCACAGAAACGGGAGTTGATCCGAAGCCCGCGAACTGGACCTAACCGAGCCTAGCTAATAGACACAGCCACATAATGTTACAGGCCATTATGAGCTTCATTAAAAATTGAGAAGCTGGTGTGAACACGATTCTCCCCCAGCGGCTCGGAACCTTGTCAGATTATTTTCTCATTATCGCCTTGTGTGTGATGACTTGACCTTTTTCCACTCTGAATGGGGCGTCATCAATAAGTGATGGGTCTCTCGGGGGAGTGCGCCATGTGAGGGTTGGGTAACGTGGGGGATGTCGGGAGGGTTAGGTAACGCGGGGGGTGTCGGGAGGGTTAGGTAACGTGGGGGTCGGGGTGTCGGGAGAGTTGGGTAGCGTGTGGGGGTGGAGGTGTCGGGAGGGTTGGGTAACG
>NW_017803863.1:46507-76484 GCF_001625305.1 Branchiostoma belcheri | reverse complement strand
GGGTAACCTGGGGGAAGTGTCATGAGGGTTGGGTAACGTTGGGGGTATCGGGAGTCTATTCTAGGATTTCCTCATTAATTATGCAAATGAGGTCTTGAGTTATCTTGTTGACCAACAGATAGAATGACAGACAAACGCAACTGAAAATATAACCTCCATGACATTTCATGGAGTAATGAAGACTCTATTTGCATAATTGGTGCCATAGTGGTTAATGCCGGGAATTCCATACTTGCGGCATTTGGAAATTAATTAAAGGTAAATATTATTAAACATAACTTATTCAAATTTGGAGATCATTTACATAAGTTATGAGTAAATGCTTTTAATAAATAGACATCTGTGTTGAGATAAGATTGACATTTGTGGGCCGAACATAATTTGGCGAAGTCTATTGGAAACTGCTGGTGGTGGGACAGAATTGCGCTGCAGACATTATTCTTTTGAGTCGCCAGGTGGCGCTGCGGAGTGAGCACACAGACAGGACAGAAAGATAGCATTCCATCCAGTTCTGAGCGCGCTGATACTCAATTCCGTGTGTTTATACGTACATTCTTGGAATAATCACAATGTGTAAACATGATCTAGAGTCCTGTCAGTCTTTGAACTACTTAGATAGCTTGATTTGCTTTTCTTTGTTAACACTCAAACGTAGGTTTTCAATCTATTTCCAAACCCGTCATACATATTTAGTTCCACTCCTTAATTCTGCATGGTGTCAGAAGTAAACAATTAGTAGGTTTATTGCAAATTCATGCCCGAAGGATAATTGCAGAGAACAAAGGATAAAGAACATTTACACAGAGCACAAAATAGTTTCAAAAACTACACAATAAAAGGTAATAGTCTAAAGCTATAGCTATGTCCAAAACTATATCTGAAGGGTTTGACTTCTCCTTTGTAAGCTATGGAAGACGTAATGTCCCATCTTTTCCAAAATAGTTTTGGGTAGTTAAGAGAAGAATAGTTTTTTCTCTATCTGCAAGTTTAGGATGGAAATGTCACAATGTGGCACTCTAATAAAATTAACTAAGAATAAGAAGAATCGCATCCCGGACATGTAGTTGGTGGAAAGCTCGTTTTACTGGTTGGAAATAGATCTTATTTCGAGGACGGAAGTTAGAGGTTAGGTCCATTCACCAGTTTCCCATCCCCAGAATGCAATGCGAAAACAGGGGTCTAAACCTCATTTGCATAGGACAAGAAGGCATCGGAATGATCCCGGTGACGTTTAACAGCTTGCTTTTCACTGTGTTTTGAGGTGTTGAGGCATTTTATTAAATTACTATGGGTTGAATCTGACAACGAATAGAGAATGATTTTTTTTGGAATATGTGATTTGTAACGTTATAGTGGTAACGCTATACTGACAGGTAAGGTCGAAAATTTCCTACTTTGCTCACGTTTTGTTTATTTCACCAGTTTAGTAGGCGTAATGAGAGACCTGAGTGATTAGGCCTTGCATGACCAGAGAGGCCATATGAAGGAAATGAGGTCAAAAGTGGGATTTGTTTACTGTTGTCAGCCGTTGTCTGATTTTGAGCTGGTAAACTCCCTTTTCTGTTTGTATACTTGTGAGGCAGACCCTTATGACTTTCTGGTGCAGAAGAATTGGCCAAACTGAATGGTGATATCTGCCCCTCTACTCAGCTTTACTTAGATTAGGCCACACCGCCTTAATTTTATGGATGACATCCCCTGAAGACCCCAAACTAGTGCGCGCGGGCGAATAAAAAAATATAAAATAAAAATGCCACAAAACCACAGTAATACAAAGCTGGCATATTGTGAATTTGCGGTAGTACATAGCGACGTTTACGACAACCCGGCACATGTTGGCTTTTTGCGGCATTTATGAATTGACACTGTACGTATGTACTGAGTTCTTGAGTCGTGGAGCTTTGGTAGCCTGGGTGCCATCCTCCAGAGTTACCAACGGCTCCCTGTTGACGCTAACTACCATGGACCGTACCCAGGCCTAGAGCCAGGCCAGAGCCTCAGAGTGCGTGATCTTTTTTTTTTGAGAACAATCGAAAATCTATGCGCGCGTGTATGTCATCCATAAAATTAAGGCGGTGTGGCCTTAGACGAAAACAAGGCCACAACGCCTGGCCATGTCACCTACAGTAGCCCACCACCGTGTCCCGGGAATGGACATTTAAAAAGAAACGATTAGATCTAGAAATAGGTAAATGTGATATTGACAGATGTGTAAACTTATAATAAAGTACCATGAAAGAGAAAAGAAGAAATGTTAAGTTATGACAAGCTGTTCACACACACTAAATCAACTCCACTTGATATGCTGTTGGTGTGTGATTCAAGCTGTACTGGGTTACGTTTGCTCAAGTTGTATTAAGGCGAACGTGTAAGTCGCTGCTGCACGCATGCACAAATATGCACACACACACACACACACACACACACACACACACACACACACAAACACAAACACACAAACACACACACAGACGACTTTATTGTTCAGTCTGTAGTACGTAATTCAGCGATTTTATACGCTGCCATGTACCTGGATTGTGGTCAATAAAGTATTATTATTACATGCACACATCATGAAACACTAACTTTATTAAATGCTGACGTTTCAAGCATGTCTTATTATATTTCAGTCCATACCATGGTATGGATGAAATATATTGTGTTCCCTCATGTTTCTCCTCCTCCTTCTCCTTCTTCTCCTTCTCCTCCTGCCAAACAGTCAAAGGGATTCAACTCCGCCATCATTCAGCCAAATGACCTGAAATTTGGCATGGAGGTAGAGTGGGCAAATACCCCCAGACGTTTGTTTCATTTTTTTGAAACATGCCTTTGAAAAAATTTTATGAAGGTTTTTTGGGGCATTTTTCGACAAAAAATGGATTTTTGGATCCTGAGCCCTGGTATTACAACCAAATGATATGACATTCGGTATAAGGGTACCTTGAACGTGTGTCTACAGAATAGCAGTCATGTATTTGGCATACACCACTTCCAAATGACTCATTTGGGAGACTTTAATGGCTATTTTCAGCAAAAAAAGGGCCAAAAGTGCTGTACTCGTTCCATGTTCTACCTAAAGAATGGCCGGTTCCATCCATAGAACACGTGTTCCATTGCGGGTTACCTGAGGTCACATTGCACCTAAGTGGTGCGTAATGACCCACACATTCAATTTTATGTGCCTAAGACCTTCAAAATGTATCAAATCTCATCATTGTTAGTTTTTGCATACCTGTAATAAGATTAGTAAAGCTTTCGAGATTCAAAGAACTTGATGTTGCATCTTTGTTCTCATATAGCTACTATTTGATTCATTTATTTGAGAACCTTTGCCAGTTTTGCACTGGGGTAAGTTTGGAATAGTCCACTTTTGCGTGGGAGGGAGATGGACTGAAATATGCTGTATTTGCTCCCAAACAAATGTCGGCCTTTCTAGTTTTCCTTGAATTTTCCATCGCGGTTTTTAAAATCGAAAATCGTGTGTTTCCCTTCTACCATACTCCCCCAGCCGTCCCGTCATCACTGGACCGTCTTTAGATAAGCCACACAAAATTTACTTTGCCGCCACGACAGGATGTAACACGGCCGGCGGTTCGCCTGGTCTGGTTTACAAATAAAAGAGTCAGGAAGATCTCTTTTCCTGCGTCTATAATAGATTTATTCACGATACGTCCGCGCTGGCCCGGCCGAACAAATAGCCGAACTCTACCTCCCGCTTTGCTTTTCCTCCTTAAGGTAAAGAGAGGCGTAACTTTACCCGTTACATTTTCTCCATGTCTTTACCCTGATTGTGTGCGCTTCGTGTTTACTTTGGCGGATTGTGGTCCACGGGGGCTCCAGTGGACCAATCATCGGTCGGCATTCTCCCAGGGCCGTACTTAGTAGAGTCAACACTGGAAATTCCCCGACGTTCTGTACTGGTTCTCCCCTGAGAGTGGCCGTGTGTGGGGGTACAGTCTGCACAGACCGGCTCTGCGTTAATAGGCCGGGCATTTTTTACCCCCGAGAAGTCGATTCGACGATCCCGATTGACAAGTTCCCAGGTAAGACCAGCCAAGATGTCTAGATAAGCTAGAGTACAGAGTGCAGACAGGAGTGCAGGTCTGAGGTTGCATGTTTGTTCTGTGCTGTACTGCCAGGGTGGCGGACTGCATACATACTTAAGTTACCGACATGCATACAAGAAGGAGTCATATCCTGTGAACTATCGTTGAACTTGTGCTGGTACTTTTTAAGGTGCCTTTATTGTAAGACGTAGACTCATAGCTATCATGTTTACACCTGGTTGGACTGTGTTGTACCGTGTAAGTTACCTGTTGCAGAGGCCGCGCCTTTCTTGTTTGTTTTGTGATAGCCTTCTTGGTTTGACCTCAACATCGACCGTTTCGTGACATATCAGAACATGTAGCGATATTCAGCGCACGCGAAACCCAAAATGTCTAATTCCAGCCTATATATACTAATACAAAACACGTTAAGCAACAAATACTTTGCACATTGCTCAGCTCTTATGGTATATCTTTGGCCCAATTGTCCGACTATATCATAAGGAATGTTATAGACACCGTAGGTCCAAAATGCAGACTTATTCTTACACGACAAGTTAACAGACGCCTCTACAAATGCTAGAGGTTCAGCTAAACATACCAGAGGTAAAGTCATGGCAGACTGTCCGGGTGACGCCTGCAGGTTATGTTTGTCCAGTCTTACTGGTCATACCATTGGAGAGATGCCATTCCCTGAGAGGCCACCACCCCGTGTGTGTTGGGGTGTTGGGGGAAGGGGGGGGTCTTGGTGGGTGCTATTTAAGGGGGCCTGCATGCCCTTTTTTGTAATGCGTAATCAGGCATTTTTAGTATTCGTAATACGTAGGCAGTCTCCCCAAAAACCAACGTAATTCGTAGTGGAACATTAACTGCAAAGCGTAAAGTCGTAGACTTGTCGGTGGAAATTTTGCGTAATTCATAATCCCCCCCCCCAGGAAGGCCCAATTTAACCTTCCATCACTCCATTGTAACACTGGATCTTTTCTCTCCTCTTAGTGTCCTCTTTTCACTCCATGCTTTACTAAAATCAGTGCGTCTAAAAGATTAAAAACAACAGGATCAAGATGGCGGCGTAACAAGGTGTACAAAGGCACACACACAAACATGAAACATGATCCTTCAGAATGGAATAGTTTCTGATGTGCAGGAGAAAAGTGGGAACATTACGTTATCCTACAGCCTTATCGACTGTACATGGTACATATGTACAATTGATAGTTTTAGTTATGATGATTTGTATGACATATGTACAATAAATAGTTTTTAGTTATGATGATTTGTATGAAAGGAAGAAAATGCCCTTATGCAGAGTGTAGGGTGGTGCCCATATCCATTTCTGTAGCCCTTGGGCGACACACAGTTGTGCAAGTCACTATGTAGCAGGGGCTAGTCCGCTGGTAGTGCTGTGTGTTTGACCTTCCCACACTCTTTCTCATATGTGCTGAGTGCTATTAAAGCAGAGAAAGAAGTGTGTACCATTTTTAAAGTCTTTGGTATGACCCGGCCGGGGTTTGAACTCACGACCTCCCGGTTACAAAGCGAGCACTCTGCCAATTGACCTATTGCACCGATTTGTATGACATATGTACAATTAATAGTTTTTTTTGTTCTTGAAGGTCGCTAGGTGACGTGGGAGAGCAGTACACATCCGTGATAACGTCGGGGACAGAAGTGTGACGATGGCGGTTTGGAGACTGACAGTCGCCGTGCTGGTTGCTTTGACTTTGGTTCAGGTAGGAGCTTCAGACATGCCTTTTTTCTTAACGGAGTGGTTCAATGCAAGGCATATACGACCACTTCTAGGCATTGGACTAGAAATATGAGAGGAACATGGCTATGTCGAGAGATGGCGGTGAACGTTTGATTTGAAAGCCTGCAAATTGTAAATTGGTGGAAACACTTGTCAGGGAGGGAATTCCAAAGCTTGACCTTACGGGGAAAGAAACTGTCACTGTAAAAAGATTTCGAACAAGGAATTTGGATGGTGAAGTTGTGTGAGCTAGTGGAAAACCTAGTGGAACGCTTAAAAGTCCTGAGTGTTGGAAGTAGTTGGGTTAGTTCTGCAGAGCAATGACCGTGGAAAATATTTGTAAAAGAGGGATAGAGAGGCAACATTTTATCTATGTGAAAGGGGGTCTAACTTGGAGACCAGAGGATAGCCTATGGCCACGCAAATCCTCTTTTGTATGCGATCGAGAAGGTGTAGGCAATCGATTGGGGCACCAGCCCAGAGGTGCGAACAGTACTCCATACATGCCTTGTTAACCGTGCAACTGCTGTTATGTGGGTGCTGATGATATGTTATAGTCTTCATAAACATCAGCAAAGTTGTCTAGATTAGTTGGCATATTACGTGAGCGGAGTATTTCTTGCCTGGACTCACCCATGGCGGATAAAATGACGTGGAAACGGGGAGTACAAAAATAACACAAGTCCGACAGATGATGATGAGGTCTGTTTTATCAAGTTTATGTTGAGTGTATTTAAGAACGAAATTTTACTGTATTAAATACATCGGTATCGATAACAGTATGCTTGTCCGTGGCAATGCTGACAAAGATAGGGTACTTTGCCAATTCTAATTAAGTTGCTATTTTAACTGTTCTTTTGACAAATTGACGTAAACAGCAGCTTGTCCTATTAAAACAGGTTTGTATATTTTTCATACTATGCACAGCTTGGCGTATACTTTGATCGACATGCATGCCACAACAAGTTAGAGAATATAACATTTGACTTTCCCAAAGGAAATGCAGTCGTGCTATGGAACTCGCGTCGTAAAATATGCTAATAAAACACTGACTGTCCGCGTTCTTTCGTCGCCTCCGTAACGACACACCGTGACCTTTGGCGAGATGTGGACGTTTTAAAAGTGTGGTCTTTTCATCTTAATTTTGTCGAACTGGTAGCCGTTTGAGTACAGAAATGGTGACCAGTGATATGGGCTGTACAGTCTCCACTTCCCTTGCGCGGGTGGTCCTGTAGTGTTTTTGAGTCGCTTTGTTTTCACTCATGCTGGCCTGTAAACATTGCGGTGTTCCACGTTAGTACAGGTGCGTTACTCTACACGTCAAGCGCCGGTGGAAACTTTAGAGACTTTTGACCCCCAAGCATAGTCGACACACGTACAACAGGTCAGGAGAGAAAGGCAAAAATTGTTGATAACCGAATGTCAGGTGCAGAATCAGCAGTTTGCGAACAAGGGTGATCTCAGGTGTAGCCCGCATGAGTAAAAACATCAAGTCGACAAGGCTTACCTGTTGTTATCAAGAAACTTTGCTTTCTTAGCACAGTCGCCACAATTTCTCCATACTTTCAACTTTTAGAAAAGACTACGTTTTTACTAAGATCACAAAATCCACTCGTTATACGTAATGTGGGACTATTCATTATCCACTGTCTTCAAAGAAGAAGTCAAACCTTATAATAGCTAGCGTAGTAGTAGAAGTATATTTTTTTCAGACAGTAGTTGTCTTTCTCCTATTACTGTATTGTGCCAAATAGTATCTTTGACTGTAAAAGCAATTCGCCTTTGGGCATGATTTTGCAAAGAAAAGTCATTACACTTAATATTTTCTTCTGGGATTGTGTAACTAACAGATTCTTTTCTTCTATAAGGAACTTTTAAATAACGAATGATACTACGAAATCGTTATGGTTGTTTTCTCGTCCCATGTACGTGGTCTCCAGGTTAGCCTGCTCAGAACCGTTGATTGAGAAGTGGCACCTGAACCTAGCTCACGCCAGCCGACCGACTAACGAGTATTTTTCAGAGGCAAAGCTAAGAGACTATGAGTCACAGAGATTCTAAATCTGTATTTAGATACCAGCAAAGAGTCTCACCCGATTGCTGTTCTGTTTGGACGAGAGGCCACGCAATATTTGGTCTGGGTCCACAAGTCGGCTTCACATACCAGAGAAGACGGCTGCACACTGTAGAACTGGAGCAAACATCTCCATTTGGCTCTCCCGCTTTTTATGGCCCTTCAGATTTGGCACGATTGTACACAACAGGGCGCTTTGTTTACCGTCAGCTGCCACAATTCAACACGACAGGGCACATAGTGTTTTACTATGAGCTGCCACACACGACAGGGCACATAGTGTTTTACCTTGAGCTGCCACACACGACAGGGCACATAGTGTTTTACCTTGAGCTGCCACACACGACAGGACACGTAGTGTTCGCTATGAGCTACAACTATTGAACACGACAGGGCGCATAGTGTTTATATATATGAGCTACACTATTGAACACGACAGGACACATATTATTTACTATATATGACTACAACTATTGAACACGACAGGACACATAGTGTTTACTATATATGAGCTACAACTATTGAACACCACAGGACACATAGTGTTTACTACATATGAGCTACCACTATTGAACACGGCAGGGCACATAGTGTTCTCTGTGTTGCCACTTTCACTAATTGCGACTTTAAAATTCGGCGATTCTCAATATATGACATGGCAATTGACATACTCGTTCCAATGTGGCGGCCCAGGAGTCTTAATCTTAGATCATTTCAACTGCTACTGACCAAGTACTTTCCGCTATATATGCCCTTCACCGATCTATAAACTGTAAACTTCCACGGGCGATGGAATGCGAGCAAAGTGTTGACATTCTTCGATGGCCCTTACTCAAATACCTGTAGTTGACAGAACCTCGGAGATTAACTATTAACTAAACCATGGAAGGCACCACAGTCTAACGATTGATATGGTAATGATAGAGGTGGGTATGGTTACTTCAGTTTTGTGTACTGAGAAAGACTAGACCTTATTACAAGTAAAATAATGAAAGTTTACTGCAAATACATGCCCGAGGGCTAATTGCAGTTACAAACAACATAAGAAAGAAAATACAGTGGTATGTGAGACTATATCTACGCCCGTAACATTATACTGTATTCTACAACATACATGGTACTAGTTTTACTGGATTTGACTTGTTCTTTTTCGGCAATGGAAGATGAATTTACCCACTTCTTCTATAATATGTGGGTTCTTTGATTTTAGTAGTAAAGTTGTTTTTTCTTGGTAGGGAGCATTAATAATATTAACCACGTCAACAACCAGCAAATTTCTCCAACGGTCTTCTTGTCCTCTAGTTGGATACTACGTGATCATGTACAATGGTTTTGACCATGACTTCTCCAAGCACGAGTCGTTCTGCATCAGTCTTCTCTTGGTGCAGATAATGGTATCGCCCTAACCGCACCCCTCTCATGTTCCATGTTTGACGAAACCCTTACATCCCCTGTAGATGTTTACTGTTGAAAACAAATATTCCCCAGAAAATTACGAAACATTTCCTTTTATATAGAGTGCGCCCACCAGTTGTCTCTAAGGCCACACCGCCTTAATTTTATGGATGACATCCTCTAAAGACCCCCAAACTAGTGCGCGCGGGCGAATAAAAAAATTCTGGCCCAAAATAAAAATGCTACTAGACCACAAGAATACAAACCTGGTAATGGCATTGTGAATTTGCGGCTGTACATAGCGACGTATAAGACAAGCCGACACATGCTGGCTTTTTGCGGAATTTATGAAAGAGCACGAGTTCTTGCCGTCGTTCGTTAGCCTGGGTGCCATCCGATCCAGTGTAACAACCGGCTCCGTATTGTCACTAACTACCATGGACATGAGTCCTAGTCTAGAGGCGGAGAGCGTGATCTTTTTTTTTTAGAACAGGCGAAAATCAATGCGCGCGCGGATGTCATCCATGAAATAAAGTCGGTGTGGCCTAAAAGCGGAAATCTCGGACCACATCGCGTGCTTTTCTCTTATTCTAACATCTGAACTTTGCGGCCGACGTTACCTCATTCTGTAAGTAAACCAAAGAAACCAGTTTCCTGTTTATTAGAGGTCCCATGCTCCCATGCTCTTATGCAGAGCGTAGGGTGGTGCCCATCTCCATTTCTGTAGCCCTTGGGCGACACACAGTTGTGCAAGGCACTACAGCAGGGGCTAGTCCGCTGGTAGTGCTGTGTGTTTGACCTTCCCACACTCTTTCTCATATGTGCTGAGTTCTAAACAGAGAAAGAAATGTGTACCATTCTTAAAGTCTTTGGTATGACCCGGCCTCTTGGTTACAAAGCGAGCAAACTTAGAGGGGGCAACAATAATACTTTTGAACCCTCAATGTTATCATTTATTTAACATAGTTGGTCGACCTACATGTTTACTAAGGGCCCGATAAGCGTCTATTAGCATGTTCCTTTTGTCTGTGCTTCTTTAATTTTGATATTACACAGTTTGCACACGAGTTTTTGTTTGTTTGTTTAAAACCACCGATATATTTTTTATTCATTTCTACCATATTTAAAAGCGAGAAGTTGATATTGTAGTGTTAACTGTATATTTTTATTTGTTCATCATGTTTGTTGTAATCTGTACTTAGCTCAGTGTGGCAAAAATGTGCAAGTTCTATGATAAGGCCACGTTGATTTGATTATATGGATGACATCCGCGCGCGCATGAATTTTCGGCCGTTTCAAAAAAAAAAGTTTTCAACCATACTGTAAATCGTACAAAAACGTTGTACAAAATGAGCAAAAATATACCGTAAGATACAAAAAACCATACCAATGTCGTAGAATGCCAAAATCAAGCGAAAAAAGACGAAATTGTAAAGAAATGAACTTGAAGACTAGATTATTCGCCAAACCATATTCTGTCCCATTTGTTCAACCCTCATGACCACGTAGATTTCATAATGAAAACTACTTTTTTTTGCAAAACTTTTTATTCGCACGCGCGCATCAGTTTTGGGGTTCCCGGAGGATGTCATCCATATAATCAAATCAACATGGCCTAACTTACGTGACAGGAATCAGATATCTTCAGACGTGTTATATACGCCAGCTGTATATACGCCAAATCTAGCTATGTCTAAAACTATGTCTGAATACGTAAGGTCACACCACTTCTGACCACGTGCGGGGCCGTGAATACCAGTGATGTTTGTTGTGTTTTTATAACCTCTTGTTACTTGCATGGCAAATCGTGTCCCTTACATTTCTTTTTTCATTCTTCTTCGTTATTTCTTGCCATAAACTATTTCATGGCCCTTTTCCGTTTTTTGCAGCCCTTTGCTCACTGGTATTTTTTTAAACAGCTGCTTTGTTTGTCCCGCTTCTGTGTGCTCGGTTTCAAATTCCTGAGGTAGGCTCCATGTTTGTTAAGGTGAGGTGGGAGGGAATGTCAGTAAGATGTAACAGCTTGTCTGCTGTTTGACTGCCCTTACTTCTCCTATCGTCACCCTGTCATTCAAACAAACAGACTTTCAGGACAAGACGATAGTTAGAATTTCCCTCTTCTGTCTGACGTGTTGCAGGTGTTGTTGTTTTATCCACGCGAAAAGAAGAGTAGTCTTCTGGATAAGTATGATATCATTGCCATCAGGTCAATGCGTCTGTGAAAAGAATTCTCAAAGGGTTTCAGGGGATCGAATTTTTTTTTACTCTTACAAAAAATTCTGACAAACCATCGCCTCACTGAGCCAGTTTCTCCAGGTCGGTCTAACTCAGGGTGTCATAGCAGGTTTCACCCCTGAAACAGTATGGCATCCAAACTACTCCCAACAACGAGTGATAGTATACAATAAAGAATATAGCTTCGCTTTTTCCAAGGGTTTTAAAGCGTTTATGCCTTTCCATTCGAATTCCAAAATACCATTCCCTAAGCCTTAGTATAAACAGACATGGTTCACAAAATGCCGTTATCAGTGTGTGCCCGAACCATTATTTGTGCAACCCAATCTCTGTTTACCTGTGAGCTAATTTCCCTGGTCTCTGATTGTCACGCGCGAACATTTTTGGTTATTTGTTATGTTACCTACACTGTTCCAAATGACAGAAAGGACTTGTTCAACGTCTGAAACACTTCACAGCCGAGACTCTAGCCGTTTGCAGTACTGAAGTGGTGTCTGGGCCACATCAGAAACATTGATAGTCCCTGGAGAAATATTTCTCACATAGTTTGATAGATTTTGAGGCAAGACGTCTTTGACCGTCTCAGTATCAGGTTTAAAGTCGGAAACTTGAGACATTCTACTTAATCCAAGCGTAAGGAAGAAAGTGAAACACAGTTCGGCCCCATGTTCTCATCCTCACCACTTTCCTCAGCAGGCCGCTGTTTGCTTCTGGCTAATATTTGTCTTCCCGCCCCGGTCATGATTTAATGTCACACGTGGTCAATTCTCATCACAAGACTATTTAAAGTTCGTGGGCGGAGGAAGCCATGACCTATGGGGTCTTGGGTCAACGGACCAGATCAAGTGTTAGATAGGTGGTCTTTCTCACGCGATGGCTGTTCCTACGCGCAACATTTTACTCCTTGTAAATGGTGCCTATATCATACTTAGGACGTGTGAAAGAGTGGGAAAGGCGAGGATTATCAAACATAGCTATGTGATTTATTCCCATATATAATATGCATGCTTCGTGGGGAATGATACTTTCTGGAAGACGAGGTTAACATTGGTAGGCACAAGGAATAATTTTCATTCTTTCTCATCTAAGTCTTTTTATGGCTTCTTTTATCTACCTTTTTAAAGGTATCAAAAATTAAAATCTCGTCCAATGCATACATGGCTTAATAACACCACAGAAATGGGGCCATACCTTTCAGTAACATAGGGCCAAACCTAACATGGCACGTCATACGTCCTGCCATATCAGTACAAACACAGACTCTGACAGCTGTTGTAAGTGAAGTGAGTATTAAAAAAAGCAGACCATATCACCAGCAAACACCCACTACTTCCCGTCTGGTCTCCGAGTTCAAGGCAGGCATTGTTCTCAAGCTGATTTGCACATGTTCAAGCTGACTAACATAAGATACGATACCACTGAAACAAGACCCCGACTGTTACATTTACTGGTATACTATTAAGTATTATTGTCTCTTCGCTCATTAGTTGCAAGTAGTCCTAAAAACGAGGGTTATTTGCTGACAAAAAGTTTGTGAGCGGTCCCAAAATTTGCGACATATCTTGGTTGGTGGTTACTGTTACATGTATATCTTGTTCTCTGGTATTAGGTATAATGATAATGTGAGGAACAATGGTGTTTAGGGTAATCTGTCTCTTGAAATCACTTATGTTTTCGGTAGTTGCCGGTTGGTCAGCCTGCCTGTCACATGGGCGGGATGCATGAGACATCGGAATGGCGCTGTTAGTCGAAGCTTCAGTGTTTGCAGGGAAAACAAGACACATAGCCGGGATTCTTCATTTGTGATTCCAGAGGAGTCGTATTTGTGATGCAAATCTGACAGCTAGACAGAAATCCTTTTGCCGAATTTTTGGTCGAAAATATTGGGAAACGCAATGAAGGTGGCCATGTGTATGTAGGTGGTGACCTCATCTGCAAACTGTGTCTAAAACATCTGTGTACATGTACATGCCAAAACTTGTATATTTCATCATTGGAATGATCTAGAGTAGCGTGCGTAGTCCAGTGGTTAGCGATCCTGTCTCTGGACTAAGAGGTTGGGAGTTCGAATCCCGCTCATCCGACATACACGCTACTGTTTAGGACGGGACGTTAAGCCGTGGTCCACTGTTCATTGCGATTGTCGAAAAGACCTAGGGGAATTTCCCCGGTACAATGAACCTGTAAATACTGTACATGGTGTCTGTCTTCTCTGTCACAACCAGTGGAAGATTAGCTCTTCAATGAGCTAGACTGGTTCGAGATCACTTTCACTTTCATTACCTTCGCCAAGAAAGTTATATTTTCGATGACATTCGTGTGTGTCTGTCTATGTGTCTGTCAACACGATAACTCGACAAGGCTTTGATGAATTGTCCTGATATTTGGTATGTGGGTATGTCTTGATGAGACCTCGAAAGATTAGTTCCCCGACCTTCGCCAAATAATGTAAACCTTTATGACTGAGAAATTATAAATGTTTCATTGTCTCATGTACTTTGCAAATAAGTTCGCATGAGTTATATCAGTTGTTTATATTCTGCACCCAATGACAGTCTTATTTTGAACAAAGAAAGCTATTCTAGCATAAGTATGCAAATGAGATTCTGATTGGAATAAGTTATGTTTGATGATGTTCAAGGTCACTTGACTTCCAAATGCCTCAAGTACGAAATTCCGTTCAATAACCATAGTATGGAATTGCAGACGTTTCTCATTAATTATGCAAATTAGCTCCTGATTTGCATGCTTGTCATCTAATTATGTCAAGCATCGCTTTAGCTACCTACACACCAAAAATCACGACCATCCGTCAACCCGTTTTTGAGTAATCCTCCTTCGAAGATTTTTCAACTAATGCTCTTGCAGTTCCAGAACAAGCCGACAGGGGGCGCAAACTCACATCACTTCTTTCCTATCACAAGAGCTATCTACCACCCAAAATTCGTGACCCTAGCGTGTATAGATCACGAAGTATGAAAACCGGAAGTTCTGCTGCAGTACCAATTAAAGCCGCCAGGGGGCCCAAAATCTAAACATTTCTCATCAAGACCTACCCACCTACCAAGTTTCATAACAATGCATATAAGAACATAACCTTCTTGGTGAAGGTAATAACAACATGTCTGTGTTTTCCAGGCACGGGACTTGGACGATGTGAAGCCCGGATCTGATCCGAAGATTCCTGACTCAAACGCCGCAGAAACGCGTGGTAAGTACGTCAGTAGAACCTACTGCGTCTGCGCGAAATCCTGGTCCTAAAATAATATCGGACAGCAATCCAGAGGTACCCTCCGTATGGTCTTACGTCAGTGGACGCCCACTGTAAACCAGCATTACGAGTGATATCATGATAAGGCCACAACAATTTAATTTCTTGGTTAACGGATTCGCCCGCTTCATTTTTTTTCTCATTTGCAAAAAAAAATTAAGAATCAGCTGCAAAATGCTCATATTTTGCCCTGAACAGTTGAAAACAATCATTTTCTTCCTAGTTGTTACAGTTATTCCATCTTGCAATAAAATTGTATCGTTAAAAGTACAAAATTCATTGTTTAGATTTTGAACCAGCCTGGTGTGTTGACTTCATGGCTCCTATCGTGCCATTTTGGGCCATAATAGGATGCCTAAGCCTGTTTTTATTTTTATTTTTTTCGCCCGCCCGCTCCATTATTTTTTTAGAAAAATCCGTTAACCAAAGAAATTAAATTTGTGTTCCTAAGGGAAGGGTTAAATTTCAACTTGTCCTTGACTGATATGGCAAGTTGACGAGTATTACGGGTTACCACGGTAACATGTACTGTTCCGATTACAGGAGTTTTAGAAAACGTCCGTACAGCATAGAAGCTTGTTTATCTAGACTAATGACGTATAATGGCGGAGCGCGCCAAGTCAGCCAGACAACAAGGAATGTTGTTTTAAGTTCGCCCTTGACTGCAATATTAGATCCCGGTTCACGAGTCAAGCTCACGTAGTGTCTCAGGGACGATTCTAGACACCACCATAGTTCCCATGAGGCTGGGGAAGGGTTTAGAAAGTACATGTAATCTTTTATTCGATCATTGTACTGTATTGGATATGTCGCCAAGTCCCGATTATCTGAACACCAAAACAAACCCAACGTTTATCTCGGGGTTCAGCTCAGGGTTTACGGTAGTGTGTGTGTGTGTGTGTGTGTCGGTATGTGTAGGTGTTAAAGTAGGTGTGTGGGTAGGTACCTATGAATGTGTATGTGGTATAGGAGTGTGTATGTGTGTATGTAGGTGGGTAGGTAAGTGTGTGGGTTGATTCATATACAGCGGTATACATGTATCCCCCCATTCCTACAGTATCAATATCTTGTGCCATACGCCGAATCAGAGCACCGTTCTTATGAAGCAAGTTTAAACTGTAATATCCAACTCAATAAATTGGACTCAAGGAATGAACAATCCACCCCTTCCGTGACGTCACGCAGATAACACACGTGACTCCGTGAGCAGTGGATCATAGGTTGCAGAAAGTTTGTGGCGCCCCCGTCTCTGTTCAGGGATGGTTGTAACGCCCTGATGTAGATGGCCTCTTTAATCCCTCGGGAAGCGGTGAATTGCTCATTCCTTGACAAAGACTGGAGTTGTACAGTCGAAAATTTATTGTGTTGGATATTACAGTTTTAACTTGTCTCATAATGATTTCTACCAACACAGATGAACTTTCAAGATAAGAGCACCGTTTTGTTTATTCTTACTGCCTGCCTTGACATGTGCCAACCGCTTTTTGTTCTCTTTCCAAACATATGACACTATCATCAGGCCAGCTGTATGGCTTCTCCTTGAACCCCCTCCTGAACTCCAAGGTTTTGCATGTTTCAGATGTGTGTGAAAACTTCAAGTGTAGGAAGCCGCCGGGCGCCATGTGTACCGTGGACTACAGTAAAGGCAACCCCAGGCCGAAATGTATCTGCCCAACAAACTGTCCTCGTGTAAGTATTACCCTGGGAATTTAAACTGCAATTGTAAATGCTCTAATGTTGCTTAGTTGTGATTTTGTAAAGAGGAGAATCAAGATTACTTTCTTACTGAATCCTCTTGGACCTTATTATGTTTACCGAAGGAAAACATAATTATTGTTTTTCCTCTACTTCTTCCTCTTCTTCTTCTTCTCCAAACAGTGACCTATGACCTGACCAATGACATGGTTTGTTGACGTCTGTCACCATGGTGACTGGTGTTGGGTTACATAATGTTGCAATTTCGTGGTCTGCTCTGCTCCTGTCACCAGATATAATATACTAGTAGTACATGTATGTGAATGTGTTTGAGTAAGAATTAACAGAGCAGACAATGTCCGGAGGTAAACATTATGCATTTGCTTATGCAAATGCAGTTTAGACCCCTGTTTTCGCATTGCATTCTGGGGATAGTAAACTGGTGAATGGGAAGAACGTGCTTTTTGTGATGAGTAAGACACTGTTCGGTTGTTCCTTCACAGGAAATGGAGCCGGTATGCAGTGTGTACGGCCGCACGTACGACAACATGTGCCGCCTCCACGTGGAGGCGTGCCGCAAGAAGAGACGGATCGAGGTGGCCTACCAGGGAGAGTGCATCGGTAAGAACTACAGAGGAAGAGTAGGACGCTTCCAAAGGAGTGAAAATCGATTCATCATGAATGTTACGTTTGATTAAATTCCTTAAAAGTATTTAGTAACTTTTATTAACAGTCGCTAAGTACTTGTCATCTCGACTTGGATACACACAAAGGATGCTTTAATTTGTTGGTAAATGTCGCTCTTTTACGGGCCATGAATGGGTAATGTTGCATAGAGCTTGCGTATAAGAGCTGTGTACATATAGTGAGTGTTCAGACTCCCGCAAATAACAGAATTTGCACTCTATGTAACTATAACTGTGTAGAGGATGAAGCAGACGTGATGAAGCAGACTTTGACTTAGAATGTGCGTTATACAATGACATCCGGAAAATCCTTTATTAGCTCCTTACAGTTAGAAAAGAAATATGCATACTCGCCGAAAATAGAATTGTACAAACATTATTATGACATCCAACCGCTACGGTGTAAATGAAAAACTATGTAAATTTGTTCATACATGTTTCAAAAAGAGAGAAGAGATCCTGTAGATAGAGATGTAGCACACAAATGTAACAACTGCTTCGTCTATTCTTGTACCCAAGTCAGCTCATTCATTCATGGCTTGTCCCAAGTTAGCTAACGTAGTGCATTTGGCCCATGCGTGAATTATGCAATAAACTTCATTGTCATTGTCATTCCTCCCTCATTCCAGCCAAACAGGAGCCCTGCACGGAGTACGAGAAGTCCCAGTTCCCGATCCGCCTCATGGAATGGTTCTTCCACCTGAAGGAGATAGACGAGTTCGGGCAGCTCAGTAACATCACGTCCGGCGCCACTCTCGTCATGACGGACAGGGAGCGCGCCAAACTCGCCAAGGTCGGTTTTTATATATACATATTACACTATTTTCGTATTACGAAAAGGTTTTTATGTATACCTCCGTGGTCATTCATACCAGAAAAATGGGTGAATTGTTTCGGACCGGTCGCTACGGTGGTTCGTTCGAGTGGGCCGAGAAATTCTGAAAGACGCGGCAAATTTAGGAGCACGTGTAGATCCGCGTTGCGATTGGTCAGGGCGGATCAAGTTCACACTTGATTGGCTAAGACAGGTCGTGCCCCGCCCGTGCTCACCACGTGATAGAAGTCCACTTGTACATCACCATTGCGTAACATCAATTCATGACCCCATAGGTATCTACATAAAAATCTATTACTGTATATGAGGAAAACATGCAAGTTAACAGAAACATAGAGAAAAGAACATTTATTTATCAAAGTTCGAAAAATCATCATAGGTATATATCAATAGCAGATACAACCTACTAAAATATTCAATACAAATGAAAGAGATGATAAAGGCGTTCTTTTGTTTCTTATACATATGAATGGTTTAGTTGAAAAAAAAAACATACTTCATACATTGAGTACACTAAGTTGGAAGCTTTTGGAAGCTTTTTTTACAATCATATACATATTATAAAAATGTAAAGCACGGCATATAACGTTACATAGCTTGTGCATAAACATTACTTTTTGCGCTAGACTAGTGCACATTTTATGTTAAAATTACAACTACAATTCAGTTACAAATTACATAAGTATTACTGACAATAACCTGACAATTTCTTATTATTATTCCAGTGGAAATATGATCAACTTGACAGGAAAGGAGATGGAAAGTTGGGCCGACGTGACCTGAAGGACTTCCGGTATGCGCTGATGCCCATGGAGCATTGCGCCGAAGCATTCTTCCGCAAATGTGACACGAACAAAGACAAAGGTGTTAACAGGGAGGAGTGGTACACGTGCTTGGGAGTTTACAGAGGTGCGACAACTATTACACTTGTGTCCCGTTTGTGAAAAATTCATGTGTCAGGTGAACCTAATGACCACCTCAACGACTGTATATTTATGGAAATGCATTCTTATTAAGTCTTGAGCTTAGAAGTTATTTAATGGAGGTATTGTTTTTGGCGTGTCTGTGTGTCTGTCTGTGTGTTTCAGCACTTTTGTAGTCAGCATAACTTCATAACGCTTTTATTGATTGTTATGATATTTGGTATGTTTGTAGGTCGTAGAAAGAGAAAGATCAATGTCAAATATGGGCCTCCTGGTGAATGACCTTGGTACTGCAGCAGAACTTCCGGTTTTTGTATCTTTTGTCCTGAACAAACTATGGTCTTGACTTTTTGGTGACAGATAGCTTATCCTGTCAGGAATAAGTGGCGTGGGTTTGGTCCCCCTAGCAGCTTGTTCTGGAACTGCAGGGCACTTTCTGGCAGCGGTTCTTACTTAAGACAGGTCTAATCAAAAAGTGAATCCTTGATTCTTGAAGTGTTTCTTCCCACAGATGAGGAGGAGAAGAAGATGCAGATGGACATGTTGGTGGAACCAGAAGCTCTGGAGGTCATGGTGGAGACCAACTTCAAGGAAATGTTGGATAAGCTGCCCGATCCGGGCATGCCGCCAGCATCCCCGCCTCAGGTACAGTAGACCAGATCAACCGTTCTGCTTTAATCTCCTAATTTACATGAAAACAAACAAACAAGCTAGAATGTAAGTACGACTTTTCGACAGGCTGGTCGTTACTGTCGTCGTTTGTTTGGTAAAGTCGTCTTTTACCTTGATCGAGGCGATTCAAGACACAAGTCGTATGTTACATGTACGTGTTAACATAGGGTTACCAGCGGGTCTGCTGAAGTTTGACTCGGTTTGCAATTCTGTTCCCTCTTGCTGTATCTTTTGTGTCCGTCGTCTAGTTTGTAGAGGAAGAAGATGACGATGACGAGTATGATGATGACTATTACGATGACTCCTTCGACTATGACGATTTCGACGTAATCGAGGATCCCGCTGATAAGAGGGACTTTGACAAATCTCTGACTGAAACCCCCAAGCTTAAGGTCAAGCAGAAAAAAGCTTGGAATGAAATGACGGTGGACGAAAAGAACTGGGCCGAGGTGGACCGGATGTTGGGTTTTGATTGGCAGGAAACGGTATGACGTCATCCCAAGACCCCCACCCTCATCAAGCCCTGTCAAGATTAATCCAACCCTAACCATCCACAACCATCCCGTTGTCTTGTCATGTTTTGTTTCCTTTTCAACCATCATAAGATGTCAGCGGTCCGCAATGTCAGCACAGACCAGCACTGACGACTTCGCAGCTGATGGGTTTAATCCTATTAGTTGGTTTCAACCCCACACTCGCAGGCGCTTCACCCCCTTATTCCCCTCATGCATGTACTGGTAATTAGCAGCACATTGTTGTAGCCTGTTAAAGGGGCATTATGTTACTTTTCTGTACGAAAAATTGAAATATTTCATTTAAAGAAATATTTGAGAAATGGCAATTTACTTCCACTTTTCAACATATTTGAGCAATTATCTCCCATTTCTATCATTTATGGTTGGCGCTAAAACAGCCCTTAAAAGCTGCGCTCAATTTGTGGTGCCACCACAAACTACCAGAATGTAAAGACATGTGGCTGTGAGCCATATTTCAAGTTTCAAACACGCTGTTAAGGCGTCATATTTTGTTTGGCACCTACACTTCCTGAATGACACGTATTTGGAATAGAGTAGAGCTGATTATACTTACTTTGTAAAGAAACGAACAGAACATTTGCTTTTAGTTCCGTTCTAATGTCATATAATGCAGCTTCAAAGCATCTGTTCACCTTTATAGAGGCAGTTTGCTTGTTATTGTCATTGTCCTTTTACAGCAACATATTTGTACTATTATAATGTGTTGATTTCCCTATCACCTTCATTTTCTCAGCCCAAAACGTATATATCTTCAGTTCAAAAAATACAAAGCGTGATTTATTGCTTTAGACTTTTTCTGGCATGCCTGTGATGACGTCACCAACTAGTGATGTACTTTTGTAGTCACGCCACTTCCGGTCATGACGTCAGCAATTGGGCAATAGACCCACAGCGCGACGACGGGAAAATATATACCTTTCACTTAGATTAGCAGAAACCAGTTTATTTTGAGGATTTTCTATTGAGCTGAACTTTCCATTATATTCTCAGAAACCTGATTCTGACGAACCAGAGGCAGGCAACTGGGCTTTGGTGGACAAAATGCTGAAGGGACAGGCTGACCAGCCGGCAGAACTGGTGGAAGGTTCAAAGGTACGTCATACGAACTGTGTCAGCTGTTTAGGCCACACCGATTTAATTTTATGGATGACATCCTCTAAAGACCCCCAAACTAGTGCGCGCGGGCGAATAAAAAAAATCTTGGTCAGAAATAAAAATGCTACTAATTTAAAACCACAGGAATACAAAGCTGGTATTGTGAAGTTTGCGGCAGTACTTAAAGCAGCGTATACGACAAGCCGGCACATGCTTCCTTTTTGCGGAATTTATGAGTTCTTCAGTCGTGGAGCTTCGGTAGCCTCGGTGCCATACTCAAGAGCTACCACCGGCTCCGTATTGTCGCTAACTACCCAGGCCTTGAGAACAGACGAAAATCAATGCGCGCGCGGATGTCATCCATAAAATTAAGACGGTGTTGCCTTATCAGAACGGACTGTAGATAACTTGGACACCATCTGCAATTATACCAAATTGAATACATTATCACGGTGGTTCTCGTGGTTCATCTTAGGAAGTTAACTAATTTGCAAACCCCCTCTCCTCCTCACATGGCACAAAGACCAGCTGCTAATACAACTCTTTTGCCTTTTCTGAGAATTATGTTATACTTCTACTCAGGATGAAGAAATTCTTGAGGATGATGAAGAGGAAGAAGATGAGGAGGAGGAGGAAGAGAAGCTGTCCCCAGAGGAGAAAGAAAAGGTAACATCGTCAGCACGGTTATCACAAACTCAGGGTAACATCGTCAGTACGGTTATCACTAACTCAGGGTAACATCGTCAGTACGGTTATCACTAACTCAGGGTAACATCGTCAGTACGGTTATCACTAACTCAGGGTAACATCGTCAGCACGGTTATCACTAACTCAGGGTAACATCGTCAGTACGGTTATCACTAACTCAGGGTAACATCGTCAGCACGGTTATCACAAACTCAGGGTAACATCGTCAGCACGGTTATCACAAACTCAGGACGAAATTATGAAGCAAGTTTATAAACTGTAATATCCAACACAAGAAATTGGACTCACCCAAATTTTCGACTGTACAACTCCAGTCTTTGTCAAGGAATGAGCAATCCACCGCTTCCGTGACGTCACGCAGATAACATACGTGACTCCGTGAGCAGTGGATCATAGGTTGCAGAAAGTCTGTGGCGCCCCCCGTCTATTTGAGGGAAGGTTGTAATGCCCCGATGTAGATGGCCTCTTTAATCCCTCGTGCAAAGAAGTCCGGTTCTGAGTCCAAGATTCTTACTTTGTTCAGTGAGACTGAATATCCAGGCGATTCTATGTGTATTGCTCATTCCTTGACAAAGACTGGAGTTGTACAGTCGGAAATTTGGGTGAGTCTACTTTATTGTGTTGGATATTGCAGTTCAAACTTGTTTCATAATGACTTCTACCAGCACAGATGAACTTTCAAGATCATGTCGAAATGTTCGATATGAACAGTCTGGTCATCAGGTCTAACTAGGGCAGGTTTATAATATCCAAGCATTCCTACGTTTCAATCAAATTGACTCGTACTTTGGTTTGAATATCAGCGCTTTGTTCAGGTTGAACCATGCCAATATTAATTTTTATCTATCTTTAAGATGGAGAAGAAGCGTCGTCGTCAAGAACGTCGTCGTCTGAGGAAGTTGGAGCGTGAGAAAAAGGAGCAAGAAAAGATGGATTAGGTCCTGAGATAATTTTAGTTGATCTGGTAAAATCAGTATGTTCACCTTCTCCCTACAGTTTAGTTGAACCTTACCTTGCTTCTGATGTCACTCACTGATGACCTGTGACCCTTCCGAGAGGGGAATTGGGAGGTTTGCTCTCTCGGGCATTCAGTAAGTTCAAACTAAGGACCAGTGGTTTACCATTGGGTGACATCAGAGGCTATAGCAGTCAGAGGCCACAGAAACAAAAACGAAATGTCAGACATATATGAGAAAAGATGTACTGTGTTCTAGGCAGAAATTATTTCATTTTGTGTTTGTTTTTTTCATTAATGTTTGTTTTTTGTCATTTCTTGGGATGTACCATTTTCAATGTGACAATATGGATGCAAGGTGTGATTAATTTGTTTGCAATCAGCTCGATATTAATGCTGATATATGTATATCTATCTATCCAATCAATCACATGCCGCTTCTTGGTATTTAGTATATCTTTCGTTGACATGCGAAAATGATTAACGTTACAGGTATATAATGTGTGTTTGCATGTATCTTTATTATTCATCATAAGCCTGCTTCACTTCGATATAATCATACAAGTTATCTATTACACATATAGAGGCGTGGTTACCTTAGTCTTGATTTGAATCTTTCTCATCTGATAAGTGACATGACGCTGTAGTTACAAGTAATGTGATTCAAGTAAAAAGGATCATTTAGCTCTTGTACCAAGTGTGCCGTATGTATTCTATCTCTGAATAAACTCAGTTAGCTGTGTGCTGAATGCGGTACGTACTTTCTGTCTTGGTCACTCTGTACAATATGCAGAACGCTGTGTTATACACTACACTTATGCAATACTGCTGTCAACTTAAACACAACATGAATTCGAGTTGTTGTTTTTTTTATTTCGTTGTTTTACTTTGCCTTATATTCAATATGAAAATAAGGTTGTAATCAGCATAATCTAAGGGACGCTCCTCAAATTACAAATATGTATGAAAATCCTTGTAAGTCCGGACCTAAACCCATGGCATATACAAAATTGCATGTTGGCAACCTTGCAATGTTTTCTGGGTGAAACTTTGGCCACATAACATGGAGGCCGGTACTTGACAATGCCTGATGGCAATGTTTTCTTCATTTTACAGTTAAGTTTTTGCAATCTACGGAGGGGTTTAGGTGGTTTGGAAAGAAAAGGGGTATGTGAAATGGTCTTTTATGGTAATAAGTCCGGACTCGGTTGTTAACTTTAAGGTTTTTTTGGACTTGAACCTAAACATTCTTACAAGTCGGGATCCAAGTCCAGTGAACCGGTACACAGCATACACCCTATTCATGCCGAAGCCATCTTGGATCGAAAACGAGGCTTGGGGAGCAAACAAACTATCACGTGGAAGCCGATGAAAGCTCAGTTTTGTCTCCAGATTGTAGCGAGAATTGTTTGTGCAGCTCGGCACACAACAGTGGAATTTCCCCATTTTCTTCGGCCCAGGTCTGGGACGCGTCTAATGCACTTGCTCCCCAAGCCTCATTTTCGATCCAAGATGGCGTCGGCATGAATAGGGAGTATTATAATAAGTTGAAGTCCGGCATAGTTTGTGCTGTCCCTGTTGTCCCTGCATGCTTCACTAAATCAGTCTCCAGCCCTGACTGTTCTATATGTGCTGCTAGAGACACAACCTCAGGCAACATCCACCGCTTGTCTGAGATCTTGAAGTGCATCTGTTAGTTCATCTTCCAGGCTGAGAATCATTCCTGAAAAGAACAGAGAAACTGGGTGAGTCTGACAGCTACAACCTGGCCAGTTTTCAACCTGACATTCCCCAGCTGTAGATGTTACCTGTTGACTATGGCCCTGTTCATATGAAGTCAGTAAAAGGGCTTTACATGTGGTTTCCCCCGAAGCCGGTTTCAAGTGACCCCATCTGAATGCTCCAAATCACATTGAAAGCGCCTCGATCCCAAACCACTTCTAGAGGTGGTTTCGAATTGGTTTTGCCGCATCGCGATTTGCGTCTGAACTGACACTTAGATGTTATTAATATGCTGAATACTAGTACTACTCTACATTTAACATCTTGACATACGTAAACCTACAAAAAAGCACCCACAAAAAAAATTGGGTGCACAGCTCCAAATTTGGGAGCACTAAGGTGCACAAGCACCCAGCATTTTGAGCCTTGGAAAGTATTTTTAGATTGTTGGCAATGATGTTAAAACATCATTGCCAACAATCTAAAAATTACAGATAGTTAACTTTGATTGATCCTCTCTCTGTTGGTACTTTATCAGTTGTATTGTTTTGTTATGGAAAGCTTATGTGGACTCATTACAATTTGAGGTCCCAAAATTTTGTGAAAACTTTAAGTTGATTGACATGCAAACGATAGAAATCACAATACAATTGTGATATGCATATTAAATTTGATACCATTTGTGCATAATGAGAATTAAACTGTTCTTCAACTCAAAGATATTGACTCACCAGATGTTTAATGTTAAGGGACACCAGATGCTTAACCTTAAGTAGGAAATCATTAATCAAATTCCATACTGATCTGATGCATCAAATCCAACACTTTTGATGGGAAACTGCTGAGTTATTTGCACTATAAGCAAACCTGCTGGTCTGTCAATGGATTGATAAGTAATGATTGATAGTTGACTCAGTGAATAGGCATTGATGATTCTTCACTACGCCATCTAATTCCAAACATTCTTGTCCAATCCAAAAATTCTGTGTCCACATTTTGAAGTTGGAAGTCAGGAGTGCCAGAGTATACAGTGCAATTTTACGGAATACAGTGCATTATAATCGTATTAGTATACAGTGCAACTTTACGGAATACTTGGACCCTGCTTTCCTTGCTTTCTCAGTTTCAAGATAGCGGACGCCGCTGACTCACATACTTCTGTCTTTTTCAAGCGAATTCGAAATGATCCCTGTGTAGTAACATGCCCTGTTTGTAGTATGTAGTGATTTGACTAAAGGTCTATCTACGAGAACGGTCCAAATTCGCTCGAAAAACACAGAAATATTTGAGTACGCTCCGAAAGCTGGGCCCAGGCCTAGGTTACAACATTCAAGTTCAACGACATTAGCAAAATTACACTGTATTCCGCAAAAATAACTAAAATTGCAAAAATTCAGTGTCCACATTTTGAAGTTGGAAGTGTACCTGTGTTAGCTGTACTGTTGGCTACCAGGGTGACCATCAAGGGGGCCTTGTTGAAGTGGACAACCTGAAGAACAAGTCATCAAATTAGAAAATAGTTTTTTTTCCAGACATGTATGGAGAAACATATAATTTATGTATTTGTATAACTTGCCTGATTGACGTGGCTCAGTGCAGACTGTCATGAGATACTGGTGCATTACCGTTAAACCCTATATGAATGATCTCTGTAATGGCAGACATTTGAGTAGAATGTACATGGAATGTACATTGCCAGGATGGATGTATACTAACCAAGATGGAATGTCCGCTTTCCAAGATGAGCGTTCATTTCCAGGACGAATATCCAGATTCGATTGGACAGGTGATGGTGTCCAAGAGTGCATTACATGTATATACTGGCTGACATTTTGACAGATATACATTTGTATGATAATGTAATCTAGCAGAACTATGTATATGTAAGTAAGTATAGATGTCACACAATATGATAAACAGTTATCCATAAACCACATCAATCAAGCGTCTGACCTGGTAGGCTGAGTACATGCAGACTATCCGCTGGTTCTTCCCAAGTCCCATTTTGCTGCCCTGGTCAGCAGCCATGGAGAAGGTGACCAGGAAGCCAGGTCTCAGAGCCAGCTCAGGGGCATTCTCATTGGACACTGTGGAGAAATGGAACTACATGTAAATAAGTGGTTTTTATTGTCCAAACAGTAACTGTGCAGTCGCAGCCTTTATACGGCTGAATTGATGCAGGGTATCATATAATAATCAATACAAATCACAACAATCAAATGATACACAAATCTGCCGCAAGGATCTGTGCGGCTGCCATTCGGCGCCACAAGGTGACCTCAATACGACTTTCCCCAACCGAAGTTAGGTACCCATTCACACCTGGGTGGAGTGAGGAAGGTTGTGTAAAGTGCCTTTCCCAAGGGAACAAACGTCGGGCGCATGTCCAGACATGTCCCGGGTACGACTCGGGATGGAACCCGGGTCTCCCCAGTTCATAGTCAAACGCTATACTACTATGCCACCCGACGCCACAGATTTGAATATAACAACCTGTCTGTGACTGCAGGCGCAGAACTCAGTGGAAGAGAAGAGAGACTATGGAGAAATAAAAGTCAAGGTTTATAGCATTACAATTGTAACAGGTCATGTTACATGCTGTAAGTTTAAGACTACTAACTAATCAAAAGTGCCACATCAATTTGATTTGTTGGTTCTCAGATTTTTTCAGTAAAAAGATGAAGTGACAGGGCGAAAAATAAAATAAAACTAGAGTTCGACAATCTCATACCTCCATGACATGTTAAGTGCTTTCGTAAAGCTTATGCATAGTGATGATCACATAAATGGCTTACATTTACAATCCTGCTCATTAGCAAAATTTTTATACAAATTATTCACATAGCCCCTACCTAGTAACATACAACACACTGGTGAAATCCTTACCATTTAACATGGACAACGTATGATATTGTTGGTTATATGCAAATATGACCTCTGACATACCTTTGCCAACTCATGTTTGCCATCCAAGCTGACGAATTATACATTTTTTTACTGCCAATATGCAAATTATAAGAGCCCATTTGCATATATTATATAATTTGATCATATTCTCCGCCCAATGACAGGGTTATCTTAAGAAATAAGGCTATTCTAGCGTTTCCTCATAAATTATGCAAATGAGGTCCTGATTTGAATAAATTATGTTTAGTGATGTTCGCCTTAATTGAACTTCCAAGTATGGCAAGTATTAAATTCACAGCAGTTACCACCATAAAATTGTACCAATTTTCCATTAATTATGCAAATTAGGTCTTCATTTACATAATCAATATCTACCAATGATCTTGTTGTTCTCAATTACATATGTCTAAAGTGTTTCATAGCCCTAATATGGAATACAGCAGATTTATAAAATTTCCTCATTAATTATGAAAATTAGATCCTGATTTACATAATTTTATTTAATCATGTCAAGCATCATTTCAGCTACCTACATACCAAAAATCATGACGATCCATCAAACAGTTGTTCAGTTATCCTCTCTCGAATATTTTTAAAGAAACCATCCTGCAGTTCCAGAACAAGCCGCTAGGGGGCCCAAACTCATGTGACTTCTTCCCAAGCACGAGAGCTAATTATAATCCAAATTTCATGACCCTAGCATGTCCAGATCGCGAGATATCAAAACCGGAAGTTGCGCTGCAGTACCAAGGGAAGCCACTAGGGGGACCAAAATCTAATCATTTCCAGTTTTCGTCACACCCTACCAACACACCAAGTATGAAACCAATCAATCCAGGCGTTCTTGAGTTATCTTGTTGACCAACAGACAGACAGATAAACGCAACTGAAACTAGAATTCAGAGATCTCATACCTCCATGAAATATGATCTTGATATGTAAATGTAAATTTCTTCTTTAATTGTGCAAATGACCTCTGCATTAACATGATATATGCATCGTGATGTATGTTAACTTTTGATTAACTTACAGATGTCCCAAGTATGGCATTCTCATCATTCACCATTACGAAATCATAGAATTTTCGCATTAATTATGCAAATTAGGTCATCATTTGCATAATTAGTATCTGTTGAAGTTCCACCTGCCATAGGTTACATACATTACATGTATGTAAGTAGTATTAAGGTCTCGGACCGGAGTTTTTTTCACGATTTTGGATCCGGCGGACACCCTCAGACCGAAGGGCTATAACTCCGCCAAAAAAAGTACGCCGGGAAATCTCATTACATCAGTCAACGGAGGTTTCCAGCTGGCTTCCGATACAATTTTGGTTATTGTCCGTCGACTCTATAATTTGGGTAGAAACTGTAGTTAAACGTAAATTTTGGATACGAAAAATGTAGTTTTTTTGCAGGTTTTTCAACGGACCTGCTTGGAAAAAACGAATTTTCCCAGGCTAACGGCTTATATGCTGAAATAGCTTACTACTTTCTGTTTCTGAAAAACAGAAAAAAAATATAGGTTGTTGCGATAAGTTTTTCGCAACATCCGGTGACGCGAACCCCTAGAAATTCCACATAGAACGCAGCTATTTGGGTCATCAGGCGACAAACCGCATCACCCTTGCTCGCGGACTGATACCAAAAACGCTTCGCTGGCCGTCCAACTTCACCGCGCCGAAAAACACTACAATCCCAAGGCTTTTTGATCAATTCAAAACCTAGTTGAAAATCTACAGCGATCGCCGAGCTATGGGGAGCCAAACCTAGCGTGACAACCTCGCAGATCCGGCGATTTACTGCGCACTATTTGGAACCCTGGTCAGAATTAAACTCCGACCCGGAACCTTAATGTAAAACACTGTAATCATAGAATTTCCTCATTAATTATGCAAATTAAGTCCTCATTTGCATAATTTGCATTTAATTATGTACATCTCTCTCTCAGCTACCTACACACCAAAAATAATGAAAATATGTTGTTCCTGTCTGGACTTTTCGCATTAATTATGCAAATTAGGTCATCATTTGCATAATTAGTATCTGTTGAAGTTCCGCATGCCATAGGTTACATACATTACATGTATGTAAGTTGTATAATGTAAAACACTGTAATTATAGAATTTCCTCATTAATTATGCAAATTAAGTCCTCATTTGCATAATTTGTATTTTATTATGTACATCTCTCTCTCAGCTACCTACACACCAAAAATAATGAAAATATGTTGTTCCTGTCTGGACTTATTGGCTTTTAAACATTTCGCCAGAAAGTGCCCTGCAGTTCCAGAACAAGCCGCTAGGGGGCCCAAACTCATATGACTTCTTCCCAATCACGAGAGCTACCTTCCATCAAAATTTCATGACCCTAGCATGTCCAGATCGCGAGATATCAAAACCGGAAGTTGCGCTGCAGTACCAAGGGAAGCCACTAGGGGGACCAAAATCTAATCATTTCCAGTTTTCGTCAC
>NW_017803863.1:35762-46487 GCF_001625305.1 Branchiostoma belcheri | reverse complement strand
ATGGCCTAATTTGCATAATCAATGTGAAAATTCTATGATTTCGTAATGGTGAATGATGAGAATGTCATACTTGGGTCATCTGTAAGTTAATCAAAAGTTAACATACATCACGATGCATATATCATGTTAATGCAGAGGTCATTTGAACAATTAAAGAAGAAATTTACATTTACATATCAAGATCATATTTCATGGAGGTATGAGGTCTCGGAATTCTAGTTATAGAATTTCCTCATTAATTATGCAAATTAAGTCCTCATTTGCATAATTTGTATTTTATTATGTACATCTCTCTCTCAGCTACCTACACACCAAAAATAATGAAAATATGTTGTTCCTGTCTGGACTTATTGGCTTTTAAACATTTCGCCAGAAAGTGCCCTGCAGTTCCAGAACAAGCCGCTAGGGGGCCCAAACTCATATGACTTCTTCCCAATCACGAGAGCTACCTTCCATCAAAATTTCATGACCCTAGCATGTCCAGATCGCGAGATATCAAAACCGGAAGTTGCGCTGCAGTACCAAGGGAAGCCACTAGGGGGACCAAAATCTAATCATTTCCAGTTTTCGTCACACCCTACCAACACACCAAGTATGAAACCAATCCATCCAGGCGTTCTTGAGTTATCTTGTTGACCAACAGACGGACGGACAGATAAACGCAACTGAAAATATAACCTCCATGACACATTTCATGGAGGTAAATATAACCTCCATGACACATTTCATGGAGGTAAATATAACCTCCATGACCTAGGCATCTTATGATAGCCCCAAAAGCTACGATAGGTGCCATGAAGGCAACATACCAGGCTGGCTTGTAATTCAAACATTGAATTTCAACTTTTAATCAAACCACTGCACTGTTGGGCCCAAAATATGAGCATTTTGGAGTTGATTCAGAGGCTGAAATGTTTTGTTTCTTTTGCAAATCCAAAAAAATGAAGCGGGTGAACCCGTGAACCAACAAATCAAATTGGTGTGGCCTAACTTGTTGGCTTGCCAATATCACTCAAGTACTGTAAATGTAATGGCATCTTCAATCACCAAATGGCCTAAAACAAAATAGGCATACCCCCTGCACAGGCTTTTAGATAGGGGGGGCGTCCGGGCGTCTTTTGGAAAATAGGAAGAAATTGGACGCCCTACTTTTTTGTTGGACGCTGCATGAGTTCATTTGAGTTATGTGATCAACACAGCCAACCCGAACACTGCAGGGATATAACTGGTAAATCACTGCCTATAGTGATTCCATGGTTAGGCCACGCCAATTTAATTTCTTGGTTAACGGATTAGCCCGTTTCATTTTTTTCAGAATCAACTGCAAAATGCTCAATATTTTGCCCTGAACAGTTCAAAACAGTCCTTTTCTTTCTAGTTGTTACAGTTATTCCATCTTTCAATGTAGTGGTATCATTAAAAGTTCAAAATTCATTGTTTAAATTTTGAACCAGCCTGGTGTGTTGACTTCATGGCTCCTATATCGTACCATTTTGGGCCATGATAGGATGCCTACTAGTAGGCCTGTTTTTATTTTCTTTTCTTTTTTTTTTTCCCCCGCCCGCTCCATTATTTTCCTAGAAAAATCCATTAACCAAGAAATTAAATTGGTGTGGCCTTAGTCAAGTAAACACAGGTACCTTTCAGAACTGGCACGCCGTCACGATCAGTTATCGCAATCCCATAAAGTCCATCCACCCTGCAGGTACATAGAAAACATACATCTGATCATACATGTACATCCACACATAACATGACTTCATACTCATACTCATAGGGAGTAACTCAAACCCAAACTCCCAATGTTCTTATAAATATATATATTAAACATCACACCAGGTAACTAAACAATTACTTGAAATCATTACGTGGTTACATTGACTCAAAGGAATATCAGCATAATTTGGAACTAAAACATCAACATAACAGGTACTAGTAACTCACTTTGACATCAGCCTAAAGATGTATCTCTTCAGATCCTAAGAGGCAGAAAACATAATGATCATAATATAAATAAGGACTGTTGTAAGTTGTAACGTATGATCTATTTCAATTGGAAAAAATCAAGACCATAGCATGTCCACTCAGTCAGACAGTCACTCTCACTCACTCACTCACTCTCACTCACTCACTCACTCACTCACACTCACTCACTCACTCACTCACTCACTCACTCACTCACTCACTCACTCACTCACTCACTCACTCTCACTCACTCACTCACTCACTCACTCACTCTCACTCACTCACTCACTCACTCACTCTCTCTCTCTCTCTCTCTATTTCTCTTTATTTGGATACCCTTTAGCCAAAAGGCTTAGTCTTCTAGGGTTCATTCGAGAAAAAACAAATTACAACAAACAACATAGTATAAGTAAAAACACACGCATATAACACAAAAAGAGATTTACACTATATAACTATTAAGGCTACTTTCTAACTTAAACTATAGGCCCACAGCAATATAATTTTTGTCACAAATTCCATCCACCCCCCTCCCCCCTACTATGCACTGCCCTCGGCACATATCGTCTGTCCAAACAGATATGACGTTAAGGTTGCATTCATATAACGCCTGGAATACTCACCTCTGCCATCCCTTTACTTAGTACGTAGTTATGTTAGATATCTGAAGATATTGACCAAATTAGTCCACGTTTCTACCGCGCTGCAGTAGTGTGTGTGTGTGTGTGTCGGCGAGGAGGGTTCCGGGTCTTGTGACCTCATATGAGGTTCTCTCATTTGTCGCTATGGGGCGCTTTTTAACTGAGTCTCGTCGGTGCTTCAAGCATATCAACGGATTACGGGAGGGTTCTCTAAAGTCCGAGGAAGTTTCAACCAGAGTTCTATTTTTCTAGAGGTATACGACCTCATCTGCTCGCAAAATAACGTCAACCTCTAAGACCGACATACTAACGTTAACGTTATTAATTTATAACGTTATTAATTTATCAAATAAATAAATATAACCGTTATAGCATTTTGTTTCGTAACCTGCTAGTCTCCACCCAGACTCCTTTGCAGGCTCGATGAATAGTAGAAATCGGCTTAAAAAGGGGGATTTGCTTGGCCAGAGGAGTTGGTCGATCAGAGAAGGAAATGGACCCTCCTCTGGCCAATTATATCCCCTGTTTAAGCCGATTTCTACTATCTATTATTGGAGTGTGCCTTCATTTATCACAGTCAAAGTCCGTTCAAAACTTCAGCCAAAACAGGTACTTTAAAATTTCTGAAGTAAGGAATATAACTGTTAACAGAAATTTAGCGGACACATATTTCAACATCTTTGTGGCGGCGTAATTTACAGGCCAGGACCAATATTTTGCAGCGAGTTCTGGTCATCTCATCAACATAATTCATGCAATCGCATGCCCGTAGCCATATGCATGGCCAGGGGGGGTTCGGATGGACTGATTCGTATCATCAGCGGGTCTGGAATCGTATAAAAACTACCTACTTTATCATTGAATAAAAAGTTATCTCTGATTTTTTCTCTGAAATCCTCTCAAAAACGCAGGAAATGCCATTTCAGAAGGTTCATTATTAAAAATTTTTCGGGGAAGCATACCCCCGGCCACCCCGCGCTTTGGGCGCTCGCCTCGGCGCTCGAGGTCCCCTCAAGCAGTGAGAAGAACCCCCCCCCCCCCCCCATTCAAAATCCTGGCTACGGGCATGAATCGGTTCATAATTCATGCAATGTGCTTTATTCCATCGTCCCTATGTTCACGCACACGTACCTTGAACAATCTTATCGTTTACTACCTGTAGCAACATGCCATGCGGAACCACGTATGAACCAGGATACAGCAGCACTACGTAATACGTGCCGTATATACACAACACTGACACGTGTAGCATCCGTGTTTAGTCACTCCAGAAAGCTTGTTTTCATTCTTTCATAGAACATTTTCACTACTCCTGTAGTTGTTCGGTTCTGTACCAATGGACCACCCTTCTCGTGTACTACTTTATGTCTTGTTCCAAGCGATATTGTGTACAACAGACGCGGGATATTTCTCGGCAGTCGCTCGGCTGGAGAAACTGGTGCAAGAAGAGAGAGAGATCGTGTCTGTGGTAAAACAGCACATTCAGGATGGCGGGAAAGTGTCTGCAGATATGCAACGGTAACTTCGCTCTGTTCGTTGTGTTACATCATGTGTGTAGACAAATCATTGCCACTATGGGAAAATCACATCGACAAAATTTCTGTCAGACTCGAATGTTTCATTGTGAAAACGTGTGGGGGGGTGGATTTGGCTACCATTTGGCTGCGACAGTCGAATGATTCAAAATCTTAAAAACATACGAGGGTTGGTCGGGAGGTTCAACCATGATTGGATGGTATTCGGCTATCCAATCTTATTTAAAGGCATCCAATGCGACTTCATAGCAGCAAAACCGGATATCCTTATATTGTGAATAAGGAAATCTTTGTGATATTGACACATACTGCTTCATAATTAGCACATTTCAAGTCATATATTTGGGCATTTAAAACTGCAGAAACAAGCCCCAAGATGAGTCCTTTTTTATGGGTGGTACCCTAAATATCAGCCCAGGGCCCTTCCAGTAGCCGTTGTCCGTCAGAATTTTGGGAATTATTGCTCCATGAGGGTCAATATACTTTGGGACAGTGTGGTTTCAACTCTGTATGTATGATAAGTGACTGTAATATTGACTTTGAAAAATCGGTTTTCCAACCTTTATGGATGCCTTAAAAGTTAGCAGAACTCCAGTTCATATACGGGAGTAAGTCTGCACTGTTCGGTGGTTAAATCTGACTCTAATTTAACAAAGTTCATTTCGATTCGTATAATGAGGTAGGTGTGGTCTAAATCTATCTGGTCACAGCCTTTCCGAACGTCAGCCGAACCTGGTCGGCTGGAAACAAATTCGCGGGAAGGTCGTGAGTGTACATGTGTGACAGGGTCGAAGTAGAATCGCTTTATTTGTATTCACCAGTTTCCCATCCCCAGAATGCTTAGCGAAAACAGGGGGTCTAAACCTCATTTGCATAGGACAGGAAGGCATCGGAATGATCCTGTTGACAGCTTTTTCACTGTGTTTTGAGATGTTGGGGCATTTTGTGCTCAATGTTAAATAACTTACAAAGCAAGTCAATTTGATGCTGATCCAATAACTATCGTACAGTTGAATTCGTTGCCACCAAGCGCAGTTTGGGCCTCATCACTCGAAAGCTTTAAACAACTCCTGCAATTGAATGTACAAAGATTGAGTGTAACAAATCGTTCGGTGTTATATTATATAGATAGCTGCCGAAGGGCGGTTATACCGGCTATACCGACACAGATACAATCAATCGATCAATCTTTATTCAAACAACTAGCAGACGAGAGTCTGAGTTGAGTTGTTTTTACAGTTCATAAAATTATACGTTAAACTATACTAATGGTTTAAAAATTACATAATTTACACGATAATAACACAAATTCGCTATAATACCTATTTACACAACAAGTAGAGGTAAATGTCAATACGACAAGGCTAAAGACTTGGCTATGGGCTTTGTTAAAGGTTTCAGACACTTAAATGATATGAGGGCAGATACTGCACTAATTAACTAGCGTTTAACAGATCAACAATGTGAGGAATGGGCGATTTTTTTTACCGTTCTGTGCGGCAATATGGTGTATCAAACTTATGTGCAGAACGCGTTCTCCTAGCGGAGCTCCGGAAGATCATTTCAGAATCGAAAACTGCAAGAAGTAATAGTTGTGCTGTGCTCATTTCAGATATATCAGCAGTTGTGGCGACATATTTTCGGTGGCGGGGCGCGACCATACGGCACAGCAGGCGTCCCACCCCGTCAGGGCGTACCTCCTCATCAAGCGACTCAGTAACATCTCTTCAGCAGAGGTCAGCATGCTGACAGGTCAGTAATCAACAGTTTATTAATAAAAAATCAGCCTTGCAGGCAGTACAAAAACAAGCTGAATAACACTGATTTTTACCTCCAATGGATTGTTATGATATTTGTTATGTATTTAGGTCTTGACGTATCTGAGAAAAACATTTGTTGAGCGCCCCTAGCGGATTTCCTTGCAACTGCAACCTCTGATTTTTGTATGTTTGTTCGGAACATACCATGGTCATTCGTGCTGCTTTTGGTATATGTAGATAACATTTTGACTCAGGAAATAGGTACTTTGTTTTTCTAGGAGACTTTAAAACAGGATAAAATAAGAAGAGATGCTCGCGATAAACGGGTTCATATGGTTTTGGACTGGCAAGTAACTGGCAAGTACATACTAACAAATTATACATATTATATTAGCACTTATTTTGATAATAATTTTTATTCCATATGTACGTTGTAGTGGATAAATTTAGAGAGTAATTTAAAAAGAAAGGAATATTGATAAATATCAACAATGTAAATAAGAGGCATGACTTTCTTATATTGATGACACCCAAATGTGCCTCAATTTTCGTTCATTTTCAAAATTAAACAAATGGCTGAAACAAATGAAAACACAGTGATCCGTGACATAATTATTGAGAGATGTGGTCCTATGTGTGCTGTCGTATTTTGGGATTTTTGGGATGTTTGAATAGTTGTAGCTGATAGAAGGTCAGTACAAATACCAGATTCTTTATTGACACAACAAAAAGTACAGGGACTTTTGTATGGTCTTCTACAACTAAAGATCTAACGAAGCTAACTACATTGTGTGGATAACTTCATCTTAAGTACAGAGTCTTCTTGGCTTGGCTTGGCTTCGTTTTCGAAGATTTTCAGGGGCCCTTCTCTCTCCTACGTACAGAGTATATGTATGCGGTAACAATAAAGGTTTAACTATTCTCTAACATGTGGTCTCTAAGATCGAAACATTCTTTAATGTATTTTCCTATTTGAACACTGTATTGGTTATCTCCCTTGAGGATGTAATTGAATTTATCTTTAGGATCTAACGTATTGAAATCAGTTGAAAAAGCGGAAAGAAAGGTGAACAGCAATAGGCACTTATCATTGTATAGTGTACAGTCCATTGTGAAATGGTGCACATTATCAATCATTATAAAGACTAAGCTTTAACTTCCAACACTTAGATTACAGAATTGGGACTTACCCAAATTTTCGGTTGACTCCATCAACCTTGTTCACAGAATGGACCCGTCTACTCTTACAACGTGACGTCAGAGACACGTGACCGTATTAGCGGGTCATTCGTGCCAGATAACTTGTGTCGCCCCCCGTCTCTGTTCAGGGTAGGTATAGTTATCTGGCACGTATGACCCGCTACTACGGTCACATGTCTCTGACCTCACGTTCCAAGAGTAGACGGGTCCATTCCGTGAACAAGGTTGAACCGAAAATTTAGGTAAGTCCTAATTCTGACTTGTACCAACACAGATAAACTTTCATGCTAAATTATCAATCATGTTTGGACAAAATGGACAGAACCATCAATCACTAATCAACAACACCCCTTTATTCTTGCATGTAAAGGAAAAGAGGTCCAACTCCCAACCGCTGAAGACCTACACATGACGGCACTCGCACTGATAACGCTTCAGGACGTGTATAGTTTGGACATGCGCAGCCTTGTCCAAGGGCAGATTGTGATGGCGTCACAATCAACCAATGGCGAAGACCCTGAGATGACCGAAATTTGTAGTAAGGATCCGGCCTTTAGACTGGAACTGTCAGACACATACTATATCGGGGATGTAGCGTGTAAAGAAAATAAATTTTATCACGCGGTGTTATGGTTCAACCTGACCTTAGAGATAATGAGAGAGAAGAAACAGTCAGTGACCAACCAGGCTGGTCTGAGGATGTCAAAGGTCTTACTGAAACTAGCGGATACCGTACAGAAGGTAACCAACTCTTGACTTGAGTGTGGAATATCCACAGCAAGAGCTATATCTTAAAAGTTCATCTGTGTTGGTAGAAATCATTATGATGCCAGTTTAAACTGTAATTTCCAACACAAGAAATTTAACTCACCCAAATTTTCGACTGTACAACTCCAGTCGGTCAAGGAATGAGCAATCCACCGCTTTTGTGACGTCACGCAGATAACACACGTGACTCCGTGAGCAGTGGATCATAGGTTGCAGAAAGTCTGTGGCGCCCCCCGTCTCTGTTGAGGGATGGTTGTAATGCCCTGATGTAGATGGCCTCTTTAATCCCTCGTGCAAAGAAATCCGGTTCTGAGTCCAAGATTCTTACTTTGTCCATTGAGACTGAAGCGGTGGATTGCTCATTCCTTGACAAAGACTGGAGTTGTACAGTCGAAAATTTGGGTGAGTCCAATTTCTTGTGTTGGAAATTACAGTTTAAACTTGATTCATAATAGCAAGAGCTATATCTTGTGTTGTTAAAATTAGACCTGCCGCCGAGAGACCCGGTGCGTCTTTACCACTAGATGTACCCGGTCTGACGTTAACATGAAGGCTTGTTGTAAAGAATTGTGATGATTTTTCACAAGAATCATAAGACAACCTTGTACAAAAAACATAATTTGTTACATATATAGTTACACATATAGAACCTAGTGAAATATTAACCAGAGATTATTTCTTGGACCTGTCTATTTAGATCAAGTTCGACCGGGCTCTGTTTATGGCAGTATCAAAGTTCGGTAAGTTTGTATTTTCGAACCTCAACAAGTGTCTCTATGGATTTTGCCTATGTGGGTACCAACAACGAATGGAAGCTATAATGCCATGGTTTTCAAACATATGAAAAGATATTGTCAATTTTGGGCATAAAACTTTTATTGCATAATGTTTTGGAAAATCTATCTACCAAAATGTTTCAGGATAGTCTGGACAATACCTGAATATACGAGGAAAAACTTACAAAAAATACATTTCACTCCAACTATAGTATAGGTGAAATATAACTAATGCTACATGCCACAGGAAATTGTGACTTAAAATCACGCTAAAATTTGTTTGTTTTTCTCTCGTCTTTTTGTCTGTCAGGTGCGACTGCGCAGAAGACAGATGCCAATGTTGAAGGATTGACGCTCATCTCAAATCTCTTAGAAAACGCCACATCGTCGCTAAGGAAGCCTATAAGAACGGAAATACCTCAAGTCAAGTACGAAAATCTTTGCCGTCTTGGAGTTCTCAAGGTTTGGTACACTTTTGTCAGACTTCTTTTCATTGTTATAAATAAAGTCAGTTGTGACTAAGAAAACATAGAGTACGGTTTTTGAGGATTTCGAAAATCCCAAAGTTAAGCCAGTAAGCAACCGTACCGAACAGTAATATAATAACAGCGGTTATTTTAAATTTAAAAAAAAACAAGAAACAGTCATACCTTCATGAAATATGTAGAATTTTTCTTAATGTTTTTTTGGGATTTCTCTAATTGATTATTGAAAATAAGGTCGTAATTACCATAATATATTTTAGTTTGTGGTTTTCTAAACTCAAATTACAATATGTTTGCGTCTGAAACTCCTATCCTTTAGCCATGTTTCATTTCAACATGTCTTCATTAATTATGCAAATAACTTTACATTAACATAATATATGCATAGTATTAAGTAACTTACACATGTCACAGGGTATAAAATTCCCATCATTCACCATTAAGAATTTTTTCATTAATTATGTAAATTAGGTCATTATTTATCTGTTCATGTTCAACCTGCCATAGACTACCTATTTTACATGACAATACTATATGGAAAACACTTCAATTACATAATTTACTCCGTAATTATGCAAATAAAGCCTTCATCTCAAGACCATAGAATGTTCAGGACAAAAGATACGAAAACCAGTTGTGCTGCAGTACCAAGGTCAGCCACCAGCATACCAAATATCATCACAATCCATAAAGGCGTTCTGAAGTTATGCTGACTACAAATGTGTGGAAACACACACACACACACAGACGCGCCAAAAACAATATTGAAACTTGACCTTGGTCTTTCTACGACCTAACAACACACCAAATATCATCACAATCCAAAAAGGATAGCTAAATTGATGATGACTACAAATGTGTGGACACACACACACACACACACACACACACACACAGAGACCAAAAACAATAGCCTGGTTAGCAAACCTATCATAGCTCCCGAGTGTCGGTGTCGGGAGCTATGATAGGTTTGGTAACCAGAATACAAAAACAATCCCTCCACTTTTCATGGAGGTACATGTAACAAATTAGCTTATCTTGCTTACACAGAAACAAGATCCACACTCAACGCTTGCCTGTAGATACGTCCGCTCCAGCCCGTACTTCTACCTCAGCCCCGTCAAGATGGAGCCTCTCCACCAGGGAAGCCCATTGGTTGTTCTGTACCATGACGTCATCACTGACAAGGAGAGCAACTTAATGAGAGACATGGCGCTCAATAGGGTAACACGTGACATCGACGTTGTAGAGTGCAAATCAATGTTAGGTTTTATAACAAAGTTTTCTGGAAAGTTGGTTACTTGTGCTACATGCTCAAATAATACTTAGGGAGTGATCGCCGTTTTGTTGGATGGTTGGCTTGTGGTTGGTTGGTTGGTTGGTTAGTTGGTTGGCTGGCTGGCTGGCTGGCTGGTTGGTTGGTTGGTTGGATGGATGGTTGGTTGGTTGGTTGGTTGGTTGGTTGTTGGTTGGTTGGTTGGCTGGTTGGTTGGTTGGTTGGTTGGTTGGTTGGTTGGTTGGTTTGTTGATTGGTTGGTTGGTTGGTTAATTGGTTGGTTGGCTGGTTGGTTGGCTTGTTGGTTGGTTGATTAATT
>NW_017803863.1:34637-35742 GCF_001625305.1 Branchiostoma belcheri | reverse complement strand
TAACCGTCAAATCGTCAACATATTTCAATCTATCATGCAAGAAAACATACCCATGGTATCATAAGTATATAGTAAAACAGTACAGGTCCTAGTTTTGTACCCTGTGGGACACCTAACCACCTGTCACTAGGTATTGAGATATCACAGAATTTTCACATTGATTATGCGTTCTAAAGGGGGGGGGGTGTTGTTGTCAAGTCGTGGGTTTTGTCGGTAACCGCCTGAACTGGTACCGACCTGTATGTTTGCAGTATGTGGGTTCTCAGATGAAACAATTCTGCGGGCTGGAGAAAACAATTGTTCAATATGGGCTCCGCGTTTACACTCCTGTTCTTAGATGTCTTGTTCGAAGGTGCCAAAGAATTCATACGAATTTTACGGAATTAATACGTCCGAAAATAGTTTCATCAGGTTGGTAAAACTTAAGAGATAGGGGAATTCTTTTTTACACAACCAAAGAGTCTCACCTCGCTGACGTTTCGGTGTCTGTCAGACACCTTCTTCAGAGCTTCTGACTGGAGTACTGCATCTCGCCGCTATATGTAGCCGATGTAGGTGGCGCTTTTGCGGCGAGAACACTATCCCAAACGTGGCTTATGGAATGGCTGGAACGACAAGCCATAGCCACAGCTCCCATCAACTGTAGGCCGAAGTTATGGAAGAGGTACGTTGACGACATCATGGAGATTGTGAAGAGGGGGGTACAACAGGAACTTACAGACCATCTAAATAACACTGACCCTACGGGGAGCATTCAGTTTACACACGAAGAAGAGAAAGATGGCACGCTACCCTTCCTCGACACCCTTATGGTAAGGAAGGAAGATGGCACAGTGAAACTCCTAGTATACAGAAAGTCCACACACACAGACCAGTACCTGAATTTCCAATCTCACCATCCCCTTCACCAAAAACTCGGAGTCATTCGCACCTTACTAGACCGGTGCAATGCAGTAGTCACTGAAGATGCAGACAAAGCACTAGAGACACAGCATGTCAAGAAAGCCCTAACACGGTGTGGTTACCCACCATGGACATTTAAGAAAGTGGAACAACGAAGTAAGCAACCTAAGCAGAAGGATAAGAGCAACAAGCAGGAAGAAAA
>NW_017803863.1:27826-34617 GCF_001625305.1 Branchiostoma belcheri | reverse complement strand
CCTTGTTCACGCGTAACCGTCAAATCGTCAACATATTTCAATCTATCATGCAAGAAAACATACCCATGGTATCATAAGTATATAGTAAAACAGTACAGGTCCTAGTTTTGTACCCTGTGGGACACCTAACCACCTGTCACTAGGTATTGAGATATCACAGAATTTTCACATTGATTATGCGTTCTAAAGGGGGGGGGGTGTTGTTGTCAAGTCGTGGGTTTTGTCGGTAACCGCCTGAACTGGTACCGACCTGTATGTTTGCAGTATGTGGGTTCTCAGATGAAACAATTCTGCGGGCTGGAGAAAACAATTGTTCAATATGGGCTCCGCGTTTACACTCCTGTTCTTAGATGTCTTGTTCGAAGGTGCCAAAGAATTCATACGAATTTTACGGAATTAATACGCATTTAACGAAATGCATACGATCCATTACCAGAATTAGAAACATACAAATTTTACGAAATACATACAAAATTAGTAAGGATCGTATGTTTCCAAGTAATGGATCGTATGTATTCCGTAAAATTCGTATGTTTCTGGTAATGGATCGTATGTACGTATTCCGTAAAATTCGTATGTTCCTGTTAATGGATCGTATGTATTCCGTAAAATTCGTATGTTTCTGGTAATGGATCGTACGTATTCCTAAAATCCATATGGATTCCGTAAAATTCGTATGAATTCTTTGGCAACCCTGTTGTTGTTGGGCTTCAGATCTTTGATCATTGTGTCACCGATAATCACAGTTTTTCCAGGTGCCTTGGACTGGTAGAATCTTTGCTCTTGTCGAAAGTAATTATGTAGGAAAGGTTTTTCCTTGCTGTCTCCTTTTCTTCTCCAAACAGTGACCTATGACCTGACCAATGACATGATTTGTTGACGTCTGTCACCATAGTGACTGGTGTTGGGTTACATAATGTTGCAATTTCATGGTCTGCTCTGCTCCTGTTACCATATACTAGTAGTACAATGTATTTGAATGTGTTTGAGTATGAATTAAAATAGCAGACCATGTACATGCATTTGCTTTGAAAATGTTACATCTCGTTTTTTTCCTGCGTTTCAGGTCTTGAACTACGGCCTGGGAGGATTCTACGAGCCACACGTGGACTACTTCAGGGTATCTTTTGATTTCTGCTTTTGAAAAATGTTTCTTACCTTATTGAAGAATGACCTAATCGATGAAATACCCGTCTGTATTTTTTATGGTCAATTCTATTGGATAGATGAATAATAAACGTTGATTATGTTGTTGATTTATTTGATATGGATGTATGGAGGCCTACAGAATAAAATATAGCTGCTTTTGACAATGACTTTATTAGCAAAAAGCCGACTTACATAGTTGAGTCTGAAGCACCATGCTAATTTACATCTGACATCTTTGAAATCAATCACAATATTAACAAGGGTGGTGTTTAAAAAACACACCGGCGACGTATTTTAATAATATAATTATTACCTTCGCCAAGAAGGTTATGTTTTCAGAGGCGTTCGTGTATGTGTGTGTGTGTCTGTGTGTCTGTAAACACGATAACTTGAGAAGGCCTTGATGGATTGTCTTGATATTTGGTAGGTGGGTAGGTCTTGATGAGACCTCAAAATGATTAGATTTGGGGCCCCCTAGCGGCTTGTTATGGTACTGCAGCTAAACTTCCGGTTTTCATATCTCATGATCTAGACATGTTAGGGTGACGAAATTTAGATGGTAGGTAGCTCTTGTGCTGGGGAAGAAGTGATGTGAGTTTAGACCCCCTAGCGGCTTGCTCTGGAACTGCAGGGCTATATGTTTGAAAGTATTCAAAAGAGGATAACTCAAGAACCGGTTGATAGATAGTCGTTATTGTTGGTATGTAGGTAGCTTACGTGATGCTTGATATAATTATGTGATGTGCATAATTTATGGGGAAATTCTATAAATCAGCTGCATTCCATGATAGGACTATTGAAGCTCGTGAAATTAGAGAAATACAGGCAGATATTGATTATGTAAACGAAGACCTAATTTGCATAATTAATTTTATAATTATGTAATGATAAGTGCCTGGAATTTCATACTTGTGGTATTTGAAAGATAATTGAAGGTGAACACTTATCTTTATCTTATGAAAACATAATGTATTCAAATTAGGACCTCATTTGCATAATTTATTAGGAAATGCTAGAATGGCATTGTTTGTTAATATAAGACTGTACATTGCGAATATGATAAATTGATATCCATGAAAATGAGAATGGAAATAAGCACCCTATTTGTTAAATCAGGGGGAATAATCTATAATTTGTCAGTCATAAAGATTAACATCATTTGGCGAAGGTATGAGATCGGGGACCTCTAGTTATATTATAGTATAAATTTGTAACCCTTTTGATATACCTTGTTTAAAAGGATTTTTTCTTATAACGGATTGTTGTTTTAGTACTACTAGTATGTCAAAATGTGTGTGCTTTTAACACCGTATTGTATGTAGGAAGTTGTATTGTTTGTTTTTGAGGGTGCTAATATGATGCATGCATCAACGACTGATGAAATGTGCACCCTGAGCTGTAACTCACATTCGTATGGATTTATGTTTGATTATTTAGGAAGTACGTGAGTAAGGTATAGTTATTAGAAAAGAATGGTATCTGACGCAAGTATTACCAAATAAGGATGAGCTTTTTAATAGGTATTGCCATATGTAATAGACACGCTACGTGTACACTCAGTGGGTCTCCACCAGAAAGCAGACCGGGCGCTCGTCCAAGGTTCCCCGGGTATCTGGCGTCTCCATATTCCACCTAACATGTCTGACTTTCCTCAGCGCCTTCACAAATTCACGGAGGCGCTGAAGGGACTTGTGCAGAACTACACCAAGGTCACAGTATGGGACCACAGACGTCTGTGGAGACGCAACCCAAATTGCAAACTACTTTGCGCCTGACGGCCTACACTTGTCCGATCTGGGAAACATCCAGTATTACAAAAGTGTCCGCGGGGCTTTAGACCGCCACACGCTCCTACACAGCGTCCTATTAAAGAACATACGCCCTATTGAATATGCGTGTGTGAGTCTTTTGTGCAATACATTATACAGCCGCATGATGGCTTCTGGCGCCTGGGTTCGTCACACAGACGATCCTGGGAAGGAGATCATGCTGGGCGAGGCAGACTGTCCGGGGAACGAGTTAATTATTGACGGGCCAATGCCCAAACTCCCTCCGTGGCTAAGTTCCTTTTCGTGACTAACTCCCTTCTGAGGGAACGGTAACGAACAAGCGTCGAATTTAAAGGCACTCTATGTAGTTTTTTTGCGCAAAAAATTGAAATATTCTAATTATACTAAATTTCGGTGTTATTAGCAGTTACTATCACTTTTCAACACATTTGTGTCATTATTTCACATTTTTTACGTATATTTTGTCCGCTCAAACAGTCCTTCTTCAGTTCCCGGTGCCACCGGTTTGCTCAGAACAACAACAACAACATACAGGGGTTGCCCCCTGGGGTGGCTAATTGGCCCGGGCATGCCAGGCTTGATAGACAGGGGCAGATGTCACAAGATACACCCTCCTTAGAAAAAACTAATATCTTTCACATGAGGTGGAATATAATTATCAACTTAGAGTATTTTGTTGGGCATGAATAAACTATGGTCATTATCCCTTCAAAAGAGATAAAAAATCTGGTAAACGATTAGGTATTTCAGAAACTGGTAAGCTATCAACTGACACCCCACTGGGATGTAGGTCAAACCACTGGGAGTGGACAATACCATATGTGTGGTTTGGCCAGAGGTTGAATAGAAGATCATTCACAGTTTTCTAAGCTTCTAAGGAGCAAGGATGTTGTATTTTTTTGCCGTGGAGTATAATTTTGGAATACTAATGGGTTAAGCCAATGTACTATGTAAAGAAAAGAATAAAAAATATACTTTTTGTATTGTCAAAAAACTACATAGAGTGACTTTAAACAGATTTTTCACTCGTCTGTTGTCGGAGTGTACGAACTAAAACAAACTTTGTGAGATTACGGACATCATCACAAAAACTTTGTCCATTCTTGTGGTTATTTTCAGGCACGTGCTCCCATGCATAACGCCGCAACCAGGATTTTTCAAACTAGTACGGAATTAGGGGTAGGTCGGAATTAAGGCACCCCCTCAGGATCTAAGTATTTATCTCTGTTTATCGAGAGATGCTGTTTTCCCTAGCGTCGCCAAAGAAAGGTACTTCGTATAGGTCCGTTTCAAATAGTGTATTACCACTGTGACAACATTTTATACCCCAAAATAGGAATCTTGCGTCTTGTTTAGACCCGCTACGGTAGAAATAACGCAGTGCCAGATCGCCGCCGTGTATATATATCCTTGACGTTACGTACTAGCGAGCGCGCACGAAAATACCACCAGAGTAGAGTAGGTTATCACAACCCTTTAGAAAGACACAAAGAAAACAAAAACGACAGATTTGCATTAAGAAAGGGAAATTTATGCCGGACTTGGCCGGACACGAAAGCCGATCCTCGCCCGCTAGGTTTACGTTGACCAGTGCACTACGTGCACGGGGAATTCCCGGTTTGTACCACACGGGGTCTCCTTGTTTGTATCGCACGGGCCACGCTCAAACTTTTCTGGAATTGACCAATCAGAGCTCGTTAAAACCATTTGCTCTCTTCACGCGTCCTTTTCCACAAGCAGGACGCTCATTTACATGCTCATTTAGCCAATGACTGGTGAGAGCAGTCAGCGTCAGGATTCAGTCGACACCAGGACCCCAGGTTAGTAACACACACTCTGTATTAGCTCTCTGTAGTTCATATTCCTTGTAGGTTCCACTCCAGTAACTTAGATCCGAAACTAGACCACTGTAACTCTAAGACTAGACCATTGACTTTGTATATATACAGCAGATCACAATACAGCAACCCGTACAATCGAAATCGACCCGGCTCTGTGTTTTACTTGGTTAACTAGCAAATCAGATAGACGCGTAATTTGACGTAAGTAAAGTTAGACCAAGAACTAAACCGTTACAGAGATCCCCGAAATACTACACTGATTCCTCCTAAATTCTACACTGGTTCCCATACCGGATTGTACGTCAAGTTGTTGTCCTGTGAACGCTGCTGTAATTGCTAGAATTTTCGTTAAAAGTTGCCACACACTTCATATAGTTCGTAGCTTTGACCATCTGCTAAGCGTCCCCACGTGTTCCGCATTTTCGGCTAGCTTTCTCGGCCTGTTTTCCAAACTTTGCTAAGTTTATAGTTCACTTTGTCCGGCTGATTTTGTGGCGCTTTTGGCGTTATTGCTTTTCCCGTACCCCAACTTTTTCGGATAGAACGTTTTTCTCCGGTTAGAAAAGCCGAGTTTCAGTTTCTGAGAATCCCTATCTAAGCGTCACTTCACGGGTGGTCCTTTGTTTGTGTCGCATCTTGCATTCCTGTGCCATCTTGTCCCAGTTACCCCTGTGGTGTAACGGTCGCCCCTCACTGGTCATTTCCTGCCCTTCTGTGGCTGTATTGTTTCTGAAAGCTGGTTTTCCCTTTTTGATGCGCTTTCCCATGCTTTCTTGTGTTTTTATTGCCCCGTCTAGCCCCGTTCTTTTGTGCCCTAGTATTTTTTCTCTCCGCTAAATTTGCTCTTTCCTGTTCGGCTATTTTTTTCCTAATCCTCCTGCCTGGCCTTTTTGTTAGTCTGTCCTTCACTATGGCCCCAAAAGTTGACTTTGCCTTTGGTTTTGGAACATCATATCCCGTCTCGATTCGTTTGTGGAAAATAAAGTCGAGCCAGTACGGCCAGGGGGCGAGTTGTTAGCAGACATTCCCGCGATGATAATGAAGACCTTTATTGTACATTTGTGTTCTACAGAACTAAGTACAGGTCGCATGGGTACAGAACATGAACATAAACATATACATTACATACAAAGGAACATATAAGAGCGTAAATAAATGTCTAATTTCTATTCTTTTCGGCTTCATCTCGCTTAGTAGTGATTGTATGGATATATGCGGCTGTGAGATTACTTAGCGTAGGTTTATCAAAAGTTAAAAGGAATACAAATTTCTCTTTACTAGTCAAATATCTGAAGTGGGAAAATATACTTAATACATGGCTAAAAAATATGAGTCTATCTCTACTATACAAGGGGCAATCTATGGTGAAATGTATTTCATCTTCTATTTGGCCTAAACTACAGAATTGACAGGTTCTTTGTTCTAGAGGAGTGCGGTTATGTCTTCCTGATTCAATTCGTAATTTGTGACAACTGATTCTTAGTTTTGTAATGGAGGACCTGTGACGTATGTTCGCTAAGTTGAGATATTTTTTCTTATCTTTTCTTATCTATATTTTTCTTTCCTATAATGACAGTTGACACGATTCTAATCACCGCTGTTTCCCTACAGTTGCCCAGGCCGGTGGGCGTGGAGATACGTAGCCCCTTTGCCTTCTCCCAACCAGGGATACAGACATAAAAAGGTGAGTTCATACGTACTTTTATCCATAATTCTACAGGGTGTGGATGTTTGGTAACGTCGGCCAGTTTTGGCTAAGTTAATTTATGAAGCGCGGAAGGACTGCTACTTATGCAGTTCACAGCTGTCATGTCAAGTGTACTTTTGACGCACATTCTATATCAGCCTGGTCTTCAACTGTTTTCTACGTTTCGATGACTTGTTTAGGAAATGTACACCTTGATTTGAAGAAATACATTCAAACCGCTACCATTTGCTGTGACGTTCGCACCACGATATGTTTTGGCCGAGATCTTTATGAGGCGCGGTGAGAGGCATATTACTGTTGATT
>NW_017803863.1:25305-27806 GCF_001625305.1 Branchiostoma belcheri | reverse complement strand
CATAAAGAGAAGGAAATCTACTAGAAAAAAACAACAACCAAACGCGGTGACATATTGGTTTATATTCAGACAATCACGACATCTCCTTTGAAACATTGAAAAGAACTTTATAATTCATCCGTTGGGTTTATGTCCAAACACATACTTTTCATAAAGAGAAGGAAAACTACTAGAAAAAAAAAAACAACAACCAAACGCGGTGACATATTGGTTTATATTCAGACAATCACGACATCTCATTTGAAACATCTGACTTCAAATGCTGACCTTGTTCAATTCCAAACAATGATCCTGACCAAGCTGTCGAAAAAGCTCCAAAGTCATTGAAAAACGGCTAAAGAGCTGGGAGGGAAGACCTCACCCGCAAGGTGTTGCCAAAAATGAATTCCCTAGGGAATGCGTGCGTGGAATATTTAGAATTCCTGGCAATTCAATCGCAGTACTATACTAAGGGCTCCGCCCCTGAGGCGTCGCCAAAAAACAGCTATCAATAAAGCATAAACATGAACCATATTGCTATATTTCTAATTAAAATACGATGAAACACTTGTAATCGGGAAATAATGTTGGGTCTTCTAACGTAGCTCGAGTATGTGGCCTTTTACATATATGCTTTTCTGTACATGCAAAATATACTAAACTTTTGTCTGTGCACGAGTTAACAGTTGCTTTCTTCCTTGTTATGTTTTATGTCCCCAGGCTGAGCAGCCGACAGTGATGGCTAACGGCCAGAGGATTGTTACATTCCTCTTTTATGTAATATTTTGCATTTGCCACATCATATTAGGCCACACTGACTTAATCTTATGGATGACATCCCCTGAAGATCCCCAAGCTAGTGCGCGCGGGTGAATAAAAAAATTCCGGCCAAAAATAAAAATGCTATAGCTACTAACCACAGGATTACAAATCAGGTTTAGCGGCAGTACATAGCGACGTATACAAGCCGGCACATGCTGGCTTTTTGCGGAATTTATTAATCGGCACTGTACGTATTGTCGCTAAATACCATAGACTACCCAGGACTAGAGCCAGGCCAGAGCCTCGGTTGACATGATCTTTTTTTTTAATAGAACAGGCGAAAAATCAATGCGCGCGCGGATGTCATCCATAAAATTGAGTCGGTGTGGCCTTATTGAAATATTCTATTATAATATATATATATATATTCTTAAGGTTAAGCTTTTACTATCAGAAAACTGACTAGCCCTCCGTATCCAAGTGCGGTAAAGTCACAAGAATATGGAGGGATAAACTGTAATATATACCAGAGGACCGTCTGAGGGACATAGACTGATATAGCTCATTGCTAACCAACAATTATTGCACTTACGTTCCCTAAAATGATAATATCTTTTAAGGTCAATAAGCTAAATAGTAGCATAAAGCATACATAAAAGGATTAATATGTGTCTCAGAGACCTCATCGTTAACCAACTTTGAGCCTTTGCTGAAATAATGAATTGAATGTGGAAGCACACTAAAGGTCGGTGAGTTAAAAGACCTTGTACTTTAAAATTAGTATTCATTCATTAAAAGTATAAAACAGATGGGAATAACACTACATACAAGTGCAATACCCTTTAGCATATAAACAATGCTAACAAGATACGCCAAAAACAGTTACTACCCATGTACCCGCTGCAGTACTTTACAAAACCGCTAGAGTACCTAAAACTGACAATGACCTTCCCTTTTTCTACCTCATCCTACCCTACCAAATGCACCACACCTCAAGCAATAATCAATTACAAAATCAGCAACATATACATTGTGTGGTTTAACTAAACGCATAACCTTCTGACGAAGATAATTAGTAGTACTTCAATCTCTTATGAAGAGGAACATGTCTGAATGATGTCTTGATTCCAACACAAGAAATGAATTTGTTGACTGATGCTCTTGTCGTCTTGACTTCGGAGCTTCAGTTTTGACTGTTTGCTATTCCTTCTACATAAATTAATACCAGTAACATTACATACATTCTTCTGGATAAAAACGACATGCTCAGGATATGTCACCTTCTGAAATCAGTTCAGTTTCAGTTTATTACGATACCCTTTAAGCCCGTTAGGGCTAATCTTCCAGGGCTCATTACACATTAGTAGTATATAGTCGACACGCTGCTATCATTTATTCAGGCGGAGCAGGCGGAGCACGGCGGAGCAGGTCAGAGGTCACCGTCATTATGTTAACGAGTATGCAGATTTATGTTAAGGATATGCAGATGCATGCAGGAATGTAGCTAATGAGCTAAATTACAGGTCAGATAAAGGTCAGTGTGCACTTTTGAACCCGGTTACCTGGGTAACCTGTCGTGGGCGTGGTTAACGTCAACCTCTGTAGTAGCTGATTGGCCGCACGGCAAGCGTTGGTGACTTGTTCTGAGGATCCGGGGTAGTCGATTGGTCTGCATGTACTTTACATGTGAAGTAGGTGACGTACTTCACGGCGATTGGTGGACGGTCTGTGGGTGTCTGTCAGAAAAGTGTATAAAGTGG
>NW_017803863.1:7493-25285 GCF_001625305.1 Branchiostoma belcheri | reverse complement strand
ACACACACACACACAAATACTCCGACTGTTATGTATATGCATATACGATATATATATCTTTACATCATGCATGTGAGGATACACGATACGGGCAACCACGACAAATATACTTACTTGCTACAAATACACATACTCCGGAGTAAAAATTTTACTCCAAAACGGAGTAATAGTTACTCCGGAGTAATATCTTACTCCAAAAATACTTACTCCGGAGTAATATTTTACTCCGGAGCAACACGTTTATATCGATATATGTATATCGATAAATGTATATATGCACATACACACACACACATACCCATACATACACATACACATACACATACACACACACACACACACGCAAACATACACACACATACACACACCAGTGAAGACTTGCGCTTCTGCTGCTGCTGCTGATGTGCCATGGCTTTTCGGTCTCGTTCTTCGCTCGCTGTCGACAGACTTGGACTTGGACGCAGATTTGTCTCCGCAAGAGGGACTGGTTTCTGGCCGGTTTCTGTTGCCACTTTATACACTTTTCTGACAGACACCCACAGACCGTCCACCAATCGCCGTGAAGTACGTCACCTACTTCACATGTAAAGTACATGCAGACCAATCGACTACCCCGGATCCTCAGAACAAGTCACCAACGCTTGCCGTGCGGCCAATCAGCTACTACAGAGGTTGACGTTAACCACGCCCACGACAGGTTACCCAGGTAACCGGGTTCAAAAGTGCACACTGACCTTTATCTGACCTGTAATTTAGCTCATTAGCTACATTCCTGCATGCATCTGCATATCCTTAACATAAATCTGCATACTCGTTAACATAATGACGGTGACCTCTGACCTGCTCCGCCGTGCTCCGCCTGCTCCGCCTGAATAAATGATAGCAGCGTGTCGACTATATACTACTCACATTACACACACACAGTACAAAAAATATGACTACAAATTTACATACACGTTGAGGTTACATGTCAGACAAGGTACTTATTATAGCTATAATCATTGAAGGAACAAATTACCGGCTAAGTATTAAACTAATATTATCATTACTAAAAGGTTTGAATATAACAACTATCATGATCAGAATAAAAACCATTAAGTTGCATACATATACAATTGCTCGATCAATCTCTTCAACCGCCTCTCATCGGATATAGCCTTAACCTCATTTGGTAGTGCATTCCACAGCTTTATACATCTGTAGGTAAACATATTCTTTCCACTGTTGTTATTTGTAATGATTTGTTCAAAACAAATATGAACTTTCATGCTATTTTAGTTTTGTTTCTTTATCACAGCTTAGTGACGTTGAAGCTGGTGGAGCAACAGTCTTTCCTCGTCTGAATCTGGCTGTCCCTGCAGTCAAAGTAAGAACCACAAGGATTTTCTATCATGAAAGTTCATCTGTGTTGGTAGTTACATGTTTAAATCTAAAACTTTTGTTCCAACCCAAAAAATTCTCTCACCTAGAGCTTTCGACCAGTCACTCTGGTCTTCCTCAGTAGACTGACACTGAAGCTTGTCACGTGGCTTCTTGTGGATACTGAACAAGACTATTTCTTGAGAGGGGTGAAGGAAGCCATATACACCAGGGCCCATCAGCCTTCATTGAACCGCGACGGGGGCCGACATCGTCTACAAGATACCTTTGACCCAGTGATGACGTCACACTTCAAAGAAGCCACGTGACAAGCTTCACTGGGTCAGTCTACTGAGGAAGACCAGAGTGACTGGTCGAAAGCTCTAGAAGAGAGAATTTCTGGGTGAGAGAATTTTTTGTGTTAGACCAAATTAACAGTTTTAACTAAACACACAAGGATTTTCCTTTAGACTTCTTTCACAACAGAAGATAGTTGACAGCCTTTGCCACTGATGCCAACTAAGATTTTAGCAATGGGCAAAATATTATCTCAAGACTATTTCCTTCCCCTTTCTGTTTCAGAACAGTGCCGTGATGTTCCATGATTTAAAAAAGTCTTTAGATTTTGAGGAGGATTCACAGCATGCTGGTTGTCCTGTTCTCATGGGCTCTAAATGGAGTAAGATATCAATATTCCTGTCGCTACAATAAATGGTGTGCTGTGAATTTTATTGTTTGTTAAGCCACACCAATTTAGTTTCTTGGTTAACGGATTTTTCTAGAAAAATAAAAATAAAAACAGGCCTAGACATCCTATTATGGCCCAAAATTATATGATAGGAGCCATGAAGTGAACACACCAGGCTGGTTCAAAATTCAAACAATGAATGTTGAACTTTTAATGGAACCACTGCATTGAAAGATAACTGGAACAACTAGGAAGAAAAGGACTGTTTTCAACTGTTCAGGGCAAAATATGAGCATTTTGCAGTCGATTCTGAACCAGAATCTTTTTTTTTTTCAAATCAGAAAAAAATGAAGCGGGCGAATCCCTTAACTAAGAAATTAAATTGGTGTGGCCTTATGCAACAAATATGAAAAGTGAAAGTTTGATATAGGCACCTTATAGAAAACGACTGTCTAGTGTTCTCAGGGAGGGCTGGAGGAAAAGGGTCATGAACATTCGTGAAAACGTCACGACCAGATGATGATGGTGAACCTTGTATTAGCCTGGTAATCTACAAACACCAAAAATGCTTTTTCTTGTTTTTCCTTGTACAAAGAAAATGTATCTTGTAGCAAGAAAATTATTCCTTGAACAAGAAATTAAAGAATCCCCGTAGCAAGAAAATTCAATAAACACATGATTGTGTTTCTTGAGTTAATTTTCTAGCTGTAGCAACGATTCTGTCCACAAGAAAATATTTCTTGTAGCAGAAAAAAAATACCGTAAACTTTCTTAAAATTCTAAAAATTCTTAAGATTCTTGTTGGTGAGCATGATAGTAGAAATGTTTTATTTTCTTAAGAAAAAGAAGAATACAATTCTTTGGGTAAGAATCAACATACAAAATCTTTGTAGAATGTTTCTTGAATTTTCTTGAAAATCCCCCTGGCAAGAAAATATTTCTCAACATAAGAAAATAAGAAAAATAAGAAAAAAAATTGGTAGTGTCACAAGTACAAACTACATACCTCTAAGTGTCGACGGCGAACCGTTTCAAATGCAAATGTTTGTGCCTAAATGTCACAAGTATGACCTACACACGATTTGTTATTTTTGTTGATTTCAGTTGCGAACAAGTGGATACATGCGCACGGGAATGAGTTCAGGTGGCCATGTGGTCTCACACCGGAAGAGTGATGATCTCACACCAGCCTTGTGAAACTGATGAAAGACATAAGACAGGACATGTAATCTTTGACACAATAAAATTTTCATTCATAATTCACAATGTCTGACAGTGAATGGACACCGGCTAAACCTTTATCAACGATATCGTACGAAGCAGAATTTCTAAAATAAATTCACCCATTCACCAGTTTCCCATCCCCAGAATGCAATGCGAAAACAGGGGGCTAACCCTCATTTGCATAGGACAAGAAGGCACCGGAATGATCCTGTTGACGTTTAACAGCTTTTTAGTGTGTTTTGAGGTGTTGGGACATTTTATGCTCAACATTAATTAAATTACTATGGGTTGAATCTGAAAACAAATAGAGAATGAATTTTTTTGAATATGTGGTTTGTAACGTCATAGTGGTAACGCTATACTGATGCTGTAACGTTACAAACCACATGTTCTATGTTGAAAAGAACACAAAAACTTCATTCTCTATTTGTATCAGGTTCGGCCCATAGTAACTTAATTAATGCTGAGCATAAAATGCCCCAACACCTCAAAACACACTGAAAAACAAGCTGTTTAACGTCAACAGGATCATTCCGATGCCTTCATGTCCCATGCAAATGAGAGTTAGCCCCCTGTTTTCGCATTGCATTCTGGGGATGGGAAACTGGTGAATGGATATCACTGATTCATCGAGGATATGACTGATTCCAAAGAGGTTCTCATGAATAGGTCTATCTGTGCTTGTGTGATAACTTCTAATAACCTGGACCATCGTGGCTATATAATGAAAACTTGCATATTACTATAACTGCAACTATAAGGTCACAAATACAGATACAAAGTGCACAGCTTGCACGGCTGATGTTTATCAAAGTAACGTGAATCTTTATCCTGTACAATGTTGTTACCATTTTTTGTGACCTTCAGTGCAATATATCGAAATCAATTACTTTGTTGACTTCACATGTGTTAACATGAATAAACAAGATTTCCACCACCTCATAATTATGTTTGCTCCTAATACCTAGGACATACGAGGCAAAATATAGTCTACAAATAGACAAAAAGTAATATGATTTTAAAGTTGTGTATCCAAATGATATAATGGATTTCTGTGGGCAATGTTTAAGGTACCCCTATTCTGAATTTATTACAGGTGGTTTGATTTTAATACCAGTGTACAGGAGAAAGGTACAGTCTACTGTTATTTTGTATTTTGGGGCTGAAATGTCTTGTAAAAGACCATGACTCAGTGTATTTATTCTTCTATAAAGAGTTCTTTCAGCAGATATATGAGATTTAATAGAGATATTGATTATACAATGTAAATTGAGATATCATATCAGAAAATAGTGGTTTAAATGTTGTTTTATTGCCACTTCTGTTACTGTTTAGTACAGTACAGACAACTATCTAATAACTAAGAAATAGTTGTATTAGCAGTCCATATATAACAATGGAAAAGCATGGTATCTGAGGTCTGCATTTTGTACATATCATAGATCCTATGCCGCTTTATAGGATTTAAAACTGAAGACAATAGTAAACTTTAACATGATTATTTCCTCTATTAGACCACACCAAATTAATTTCTTGGTTAACAGATTTTTCTAGAAAAATAATGGAGCGGGCGGGCGAAAAAAAAAATAACAGGCCTAGGCATCCTATTATGGCCCAAAATGGTATGATAGTAGCCATAACGTCAACACACCAGGCTGGTTCAAAATTTAAACAATGAATTTTGAACTTTTAATGATACTATTGCATTGAAAGATCGAATAACTGTAACAACTAGGATGAAAAGGACTGTTTTCAACTGTTCAGGGCAAAGTATGAGCATTTTGCAGTTGATTCTGAATTTTTATTTTTATTTGCAAATCAGAAAAAAAAATGAAGCGGGCGAATCTGTTAACCAAGAAATTAAATTGGTGTGGCCTTACCCCCTTCTTAGGAAAATCTGCCATGAGTACGCAAAATTGCAAAGAGACTGGATGGGGACTTGCCATACTGGTACCATACGGGGATCAATGACAGATTCCCGCCACAGCTACCCTCGTTTGATCAGCCATCCGGCCAGACTGAACGACTAGACCCTTCAAGGGAGTCCAGGTTTGCTGAATCATGGATCGACAACCCATGCCAAGAAAGGGAGCCAGAACAATTAGGGCTAGATTTCATAACATAAGCCTCGGTCACAACCCACCGTGCGTGCTTTTTGTCCGTACGTTTTTTTGGGAGGCCACGTCTGCTACGGTTTTCTGAAAACGTGCGTTGTACGCTCATAGGCTGTACAGGGCACGCGCATCGCCCGTACTCGCACGCACGGGTGATGAATCCGCAGGCCGCACGCATGAAAAGTTTTACATGCACTTAAAGTTCTACGGCGTGTCTGCGTGCTCCCAAATCCGTAGGATTCCGTACGGAGGTGGTACTCACGGATCCCCTACGTTTGCCCACGTTTTTGCACGTAGACAGCACGCAGAAGCACGTACGGCGGGTTGTGACCAAGGCTTTAGAAGAGGAACTCCCCCCTCCTCCACAAGCTTAGGCATTATCTACATTACATGGCGTGACAGTCGAATAACTGCTGGATTCCATGTGCCCTTCCTTGTGATAAGTTACTTCTGTACCATCCAAAATGTAGGAAAGTTGTCCTAAAAGCAATTCTACCTATTCTTGTATAGGTCAGTCTGTTTATTTGTTTATTATGATTTTCTACAAAATGAAAGGGAGGGCAAAACAGGTGCATACGCACATTTACATACTGCCCTTCCCCATACAAAAACACATATACAATCATCAATAACAAGTAAAAAATACATCAATTTAGAAGCATAATTCAAATACATGTATATCTAATACAATGTACGTAGTTATAATATATTGTGTTGACAAAATAAGACTTAGTGTGGTCTAGAAGCAATACAAGAACTACACCCACAAGAAGTGGTCCAAGTACATGGCAGGTCAAGAAATCTGTTAGTGTTGATAATGGGATGTACATACTGCGTGATTTCTTTGGCAATGTAAGCACGTCAGCGTCCTTCAGGGCTGTGTCATAGGCCGTGTAACGGTCTCCGAGGATGATGCGGAGCGCTCTCTTCTGGCCTCTCTCCAGGCGTACAGACTGTGATGACGTCACTCCAGAGTGCCAGACAGGTGCACAATATGATACATTGTGTTATACATAAAACTTACACATTGTGACTGTATCTGCAGGGCAAGCAACAATAACAGACTCCTAAATCACTGGTTATCGTTAAAAGGCACTGAATTGCTTTGCAGCATGCGATTTCCGGATAATACAATGTATCATTGTGTTTTAGAAATAACTCGGAGTCCACGTTCAGGTGTATTTATGCTGTGACAGCTCTCAAGGGAGCACACAGACACAAAGGGGCTTTTGAATAATAAATATTTTCCATTCATAGACATGACAGGGTTTGCATGTTATATCTAGATCTGTTCAGGTCTAGGTACCAAGTAAGGCACCGTACAAGTAATAAATACGTGGCTCTTAGGTCTGGGGACCAGATAATGCACCGTACACATAATAATTGCGCGGCTCGTAAGTTTGGGGACCAGGAAAGGCACCGTATAGGTAATATATGCGCGGCTCTTGGGTCTGGAGACAAGGTAAGGTTGGGTATTGGTAAATATTTCGCTGCTCTTAGGTTTGGAGACTAGGTAAGGCACCGTACAGGTAATAATTGCACATTTTTACCTCCATGACATGTCATGGAGGTTATATTTTCAGTTGCGTTTGTCCGTCGTTCCGTCCGTCCGTCCGTCTGTCTTTCAGCAAAATAACTCAAGAAGGGCTGGATGGATTGGTTTCATACTTGGTGTGTTGGTAGGGTGTGGCAAAAACTGGAAATGATTAGATTTTGGGGCCCCTAGTGGCTTCCCTTGGTACTGCAGCGCAACTTCCGGTTTTGATATCTCGTGATCTGGACATGCTAGGGTCATGAATTTTAAATGACAGGTAGCTCTTGTCCTCAGGAAGAAGTCACGTGAGTTTGGCCCCCCTAGCAGCTTGTTCTGGAACTGCAGGATGAAAATCTTTGAAAATCTTCTAGAGAGGATAACTAAACAACCGTTTGATGGATCGTCGACATTTTTGGTGGGTATGCAAATCAGGATCTAATTTTGATTATTAATGAGGAAATTCTATAAATCTGCTGTATTCCATATTGGGGCTATGAAACACTTGTGACATATGTAATTGAGAACGACAAGATCATTGGCAAAATTGATTATGCAAATGAGGACCTAATTTGCATAATTAAGGGAAAAATTGGCCCAATTTTATTATGGTAACTGCTGGGAATTAAATACTCAGTGAAGCTGAACATCACTAAACATAATTTATTCAAATAAGTACATTATTTGCATAATTTATGAGGAAACGCTAGAATAGCCTTATTTAACTTACTTAAGTTAATCCTGTCATTGGCTGGATAATATGATCAATTGATATAATTTATGCAAATAGCCTCTTATAATTTGCATATTTGCGATGAAAAATCGGCGCGTCACAGCCATAATACGCCATAGTCACGTGATTACAGACTCTCCTCATATTACAGACCGGAAGAACAGCCATGGTCCGCCTGAAGGTCAGACAGACCTTGAAGACAGTCGTCTGTCTGGGCATCTTCGCAGGATTTATCTACATCAACTGGTTCCAACAAAAACCCCATCCCTATCAAACTTCAAACCGGAATGCTTCAGAAGGTACATGTGTTGCCTTTTTGTTAGTTAGGCCGCAGCGACTTAATTTTATAGATGATAAGATCACGTCATTCGAGGCTATGGCCTGGCTCTAGGAGGATGGCACCCAGGCTACTGAAGCTCCACGACTCAATAACTCAATGCTGATTCATAAATTCCGCAAAAAGCCAGCATGTACCGGCTTGTCGTATACGTCGCTATGTATTGTCGCGAATTCACAATACGTGCTTTGTATTCCTGTGGTTTAGTAGCATCTTTATTTTTGGCCGGATTTTCTTTTATTCGCCCGCGCGCACTAGTTTGGGGGTCTTCAGAGGATGTGATCCATAAAATTAAATCGGTGTGGCCTTAGCTGTGCGGGCTGACCCTTTTGCGGCTTGAAATGAGTGTTTGTTGTGTTTTACATTATAGATACATACGGTTAACATTCATCCCTCCATCCATAGATTCCTTCCTTCCTTCATTTATTCATTCATCCACTCATCAATTCATACATTCATCCAACAATTTATTCACCCATCAATTCATTAATTCATTCAGTCTTCAATTCATTCATCTATTCATCCATTCATTCGTAAATTCATCCATCTATGCATTCATTTATCCATAACCTCCAACGGTTTAAATCAAGGGTGAACAAATATCTGACCACACAGTCATCACTGTAACCCAAAACATGTAAGTGGCTCTCACGAGCCTTGTTTTGAGGTGAATCTGAAGTAAATAAAAAAAAAATTCATCCATCCATCCACCCATCCATCCATCTATCCATCCATCCATCCAACCATCCATCCATCCATCCATCCATTCATTCATAATGGCCATCTACCCATTTTTTTCATTCCAACATTTCATGACTAGACATGGTGAAGGTACACTCAAGTTATATCAACTTATTTTATGTCACCACCAATGCATATCTAGAAGACGAATACAGGACAAGACAATACCCAGGAAAGTCGTCTAAAGTGCCTTTCCCAAGAGCACGAGATCGGTGGCATGGCAGGACTCGAACCCGGGACCTTTTCAACATGACAGTGACTGGGTCCGTCCGTTCGAGCACCAATGAATCAGCTGTCGTCAGTCCATATCCTTACACCTACGTCATCAACAGTCCTGAGAAATGCAGCGGTGGTGACGTCATTCTCGTCGTCATGGTTACCTCGTCGCCAGGAAACCACGCCCAGCGACGCGCCATCCGGCAGACATGGGCCAACGACACTAGCATACCTGGTATCAGAACGCTATTCGCAGTGGGAACAACCGACAAGGCTACGACACAAAGAGGACTGGACCACGAAAGCCAAGTCCACCAAGACATCATCCAGGGGAACTTCATCGATTCGTATAGAAATTTGACTCTGAAGACCGTCATGTGTCTGAAGTGGGCGTCAGAATTCTGCTCCGAAACGAAGTTCTTTATGAAAGCTGACGACAACACGTTTGTGAATATCTTTACCTTACTAAGACATCTGCGGGGACTGGGTTCAAACAAGACAGAGAGATTTGTGATGGGTTGGATATACAACACCGGAGGGAAGCCGAAACGCACTCCCGGGAACAAGTGGTACCTCAGTCGGCAAGACTATCCCAGGGACACGTTTCCCAAATACCCCTGCGGATTCGCCTACATACTTTCTAACGACATGACGGGCTTGCTCTACCAGGTGTCGTTGACCTTGAAGTACCTGTTTCTCGAGGACGTGTTCCTGGGACTCTGTTTGGAGAAACTGGGCGGTGTGACCTTCGCGCACGACGAACGATTCAAGCTTTGGATGCAAGTTCCATCTTGTAGGAGCGATAAAGTACTGGCCGCTCATTGGTTCAAAAATAAAGTTTCCATGCTGGAGGCGTGGCATAGAGTCACTAGTTGCTATGCAACTCGTGTTCTAGATCGTAAATAACCGCCCTGTTTGATACAGTTAGTCCATGGGCCAGACAAGATTTTGTTACCAAATCAAGGGACAAAACGCGAATGCCTTCATGTGATAGTCCTCCCCACAAGCTTTTTGAAAATGTATGATAACCATGTTGAGTGCCCAGCTTTGACCTTGTTATCTGACCTTGAACTTTGACCCCATGGGGACCATTTCCTTTCCTACTTATAATGCAAAGGGGAGTGTCAAATTATCAAATATGGATATTTTCCAATGTTACTTAGTGGCCAGATAAAACAGGAACAAAGGATTACAAAAATGTCAATTTTGTTCCGATATGTCATTTCTAGGAGAAGTTATGAGCTTTTGAAATTCGATTTTTCGGTAAAAATTGGTAAAAAAATGGAATGTTTACTTTTCAAAACCTGTCAAATATACAGATTGCATTTTCGAGCCTGGTTCATGAATTCATCTGATTTGTTACACTTTTCCCTACATTTTAAGCTTTAAATCGTAAAAATCCATCAATCCAATCTGGAGATATGAGTATCTAAAAGTTCTATTCCCACAGGCATTCTGTGGGGAAACCGTTGCTAGGGCCGTTGCTAAGGAGGCACTGGGCTGCTTTCCCAGTAAAATGTAGTGCATATCATAAGTAAAACGTGAAGAAAACTTTTATCGGTGGAAAATTGTTCATTTTCAGGGCCTCAGAAATTCATATCATGTTTCCATGGTAACCGTTGCTAAGGAAAATACATCTCCCTAGCAACGCAGAGGATAATACCTCTATACGGTTTCATAAATGGCAATAGAGGGATACCTGTGGGGGAATGTTTGTGTCCTGACGATGTTGAGTGAAGTATCTGAGTGTAGATATGAGAGCAGCTCATTTTGTTTGCAATTTTTCGCATTATTTGGGTGTTTTTAGCTAAAAATGTAGATTTCTGACACCTGTGCCATGATAAATGAAGCACTTTTGCTGAAATTCGGTACAAACATGTAAGTTAACAATTGCCACGAATCTCTGCCTATTAAATGCTGATGACTTCGATTTTCTGAATAAAAAATGATATTTTGTTTTTTTTTCTATCCAAAAATGTACATTTTGGTTCATGTGATAATGCCTAAAGAAACAATGCTGAAATTTATTATGAGCAGTTTTATACGGTTTCATAAATGGCAATAGAGGGATACCTGTGGGGAAAACGTTTAAAGATGGAGTGTCCGATTGAATATTGATATCTTCTTGGATTTTTTATGTCTTAAGCAACCGCAAACAACGTCTAAATGACGTAAAGTAACTAGGGAAAGATGTGCCTAAATATAATACATGCAATTTTGAACGAGGTTGTGAATGTGTTTTTGAAATACCCATTGATTAGTTGTTGCATTTTGTTGCTCAGGCTTTCGGTGCGTTTGTCTGCGTGTTTTCACTTCTCCAAACAAATAAGGTCAATGGCCTAGACCAGACGTCTGTCACCATGGTAACCAGGTGCTGTAGCAGACATCCTGTGGTGTTAGATTATATTATGTAGCAAATGGGAGAAAAGAGGTGGAGAGGCTGGTCACCATAGATGTATATGAATGTGTTTTATAGATTCTTTATTGACACAACAAAAAAGTAAGGAGACTTTTGTATGGTCTTCTACAACTTAACTAAAGATCTAACAAAGCTAAATACATGTGTGGATAACGTCATCTTACGTACATGTATGATGTAACAATAAAGGTTAACTATTCTCTAACATGTGGTCTCTAAGTTCGAAACATTCTTTAATAGGAATAAACAGAGTAGTAGTTTGTTAGGCTTCAGCATGTGAAGGTAAACAAATGTTACCTTTCTAGTTTACGTACTTTATCATCTATGGCCCTGGATCTTCTCTGGTATACTATCCCTTTATTTCGGCCAATTTCTACTATTTTTCCAGCGATCCGCGGAGCCTGGTAGAGGCTAGTATATAAGTGATGTTCCCACCCCGCCGGCAGGTTGGGGCCCTCACTCTCCTGCACCGCATGTACAACCAGGATGCCCAAGCACCACTCATCAGCTTACTCCCGACCCCATTCGTACATCGTCGTGAAACCCGCCTGTCAAGATCGCAACACAGCAACGCTCTGGAACCTGTTAAGTCATCCACAACATCACACAGAAGAACATTCCTACCAGCCACAGTACAGCTCTGGAACTCCCTCCCACAGGACATTGTAGCTCTAAAGGACAGACACAAATTTAAGAGCAGTGTAAACCGTCACCTCAGTGGTATTGGACAGCGCCCTTGTGACAGCTGCTAAGCTGAGTCTGACATTGCATAGATAAAAAAAATGTGATAATATAATGTGTAATAAATGTGAAATAAGTAATCTGACCAAAATCAATTATTACATAATAATTGTATTTAAGGGGAACCTCTCAATAAATCGTTTCTGGGTTCTCCGACACATTCTAACAAAATTTACAACAATCAGGCTTTGTTTTTTTAATTGCAAATACCACTTAAACATTCCAACAAACAGCCACAAGCGCCGCAGACACAGTCGCCACAAGCGCCGCAGACACAGTCGCCACAGTCGCCACAAGCGCCACAGTCGCCACAAGCGCCACAGTCGCCACAAGCGCCACAGTCGCCACAAGCGCCACAGTCACCGCAGTCGCCACAGTCGCAGTCGCCGCAGTCGCAGTCGCCACAGTCGCCACAGTCGCCGCAGTCGCAGTCCCCACAGTTGCCACAGTCGCCGCAGTCGCAGTCCCCACAGTCGCAGTTCCCGCAGTTCTTTTTACCATCATGTGGAGGCGCGGCTGCAGTACCTAGTGCGGCCACAGGGGGCGCCACACTCTCCTCTACGATGACACCTGGCGAATTACAAGATGAATTTTCTCTTTAATTAATACACTGGGCGTTTTCTCACGTTGGTGCCCATAATTGCATTTGCGGTGAATCAAAGCTTAATTGTTTTTGTATCATCGTGTTGGATATATTGATATAATTAGCTACCGAATATCTCCAGATGACGGAAGAACAGAAAAGAAAAATAGTGACAAAAAAAACCGTTAGAAGGCTTTTTACGCTTGAACTAAGTAGTAACAAGGAGGTTTTAGGAATTTCAGGAAAACAAAGATATACTAAAGAAAACTACTACCGTTAGAAGTGACGACAGGTTGGGTGGTGACAGGAGGAGGATTGACAGGGTATGGAACCTGTCCAAAACCGACTCCGTTTGGACCCGGATATGTGTTGGCTCGTTGGATTGGATAGCCGTCATTCTGTACGGGAGACCCGGAGTTCGGAGCCTCGTGGTACGGCGGAGGCGACTCGGTTTCCATACCAGTGAGTACCCGTGACTATCTGGGAAAAACAAAATTATTTTATTGTATTATTCTTTTATTATATCTTATTTATCTTATCATCGGTATTTATCTTATAATCCGTATCAGAGATACCTGAAAATCAGATCACCTGATCTGACGTACACCCTGGAAAAATAAATAAACTTGAACTTGATTGTATTCGTTTTACTAACTTGTATTCCTTTTTGTGTTCACTTTATGCATGGTTGATTATGTTATGTCTGTACTCCTGAATCTCTCTTGTTTTCTGTACCATACATTTTCCAAAATGGTATCGTTTATGCCTACGCGGGTTGGGTATGTGTTGGGGCACATTTCATCGAATCTTTTTTTTTTCTTTTGGAACTAAAGAAGATGAGGTCGAGAAATAAAAACAGTATGCTTTCCTTCCGTGAAGGTAAACGTCACCACAACTATTGCACTTTTGCCCACGCTACCATGGTTTCTGTGGTCTGGTGACCATTTTCGCTAAGGTAAAAAAGACGCCGCCGTCCTACGTATTACGATCAATTTCGGCAGGCAAATTTATTAGGAAGGGTATTGTATTACAGGAGGGTATTGTATTACATTGGGATTTTTATGTTCGCAGCTGTTTCTCGCGTTCGGGTGGACGGATTTTTTTGGGACTCGGTCTGATTTACGTCTGATTTAACGGTCCCGGTTGTCATTCTGAGTTTCATTACGAGTTTCTTGCGGCAGATTAAATATAGAATTTCATAAGTTCGTGGGTACATGTTATGAGCTGCAGATGAAAATGTTGACCTGTGTTAACACAACCAGGAACGCTACATCTAACAATAAAATTTAACACCATCAACTATTCATAACAACATATGAAAATATACAATTAAAAGTCCGGAGGTATAAAATCTCAGATTTTTTGTTATTGTACGAGTAGTTGCTATACTTCTTGGTTTGAATTATTCAAGTTTTACTACAGAACTATAGCTTCTGAAAACGTCAGACGTTTCAGCTAGTATCCACTAGCTTTCGTCAGTGACTGAGAGACCAGAGGGGAAAGCAGGTTTATAAGTACAACCTGTTGATTGATATGCAAATAAAGTGAAGACAAATTTTTGGAAGTCGAAAAAGGAACAAAAGTCAGACAAGTCAAGACAAGATGATGCAAATTTGTCTGAAAGCTCCTGTTATACAGAACAGGAGCTTAAGTGTTGTCTGTCCTCGGGGCTGGGAGTGCCAAATCCCAAGTGCCGGAAAGATCGACTCGTAGCCCCCCTTCCCCGTTGAGGGTGGGGTTGTACATTCGTTCATATATTGCCTCTTTAACACCCCGTTCCCACCAGCGTGTTTCGCGGTCTAAGATATCCGTGGACTCGAGTTTGAAAGAGTGACCCTGGTTGTGTTGTAGGTGGTGGAAAATAGCTGAGGAGTAGCCGTTGGCACTAGGTCGGCAATGTTCTTTGTATCTTACTTTGATCGGTCGACTTGTCTCTCCGATGTAGGTGTTGTTACAATTGGGCTCCTCACATTTGAGTCTGTAAATAACATTCGCCTTGGTACCTTTGTGAGGTCGGTCCTTAGGGTGTACCAGTCTTTGTCTGAGGGTTGAGTGAGGTTTGAAGTTAGTGGCTATGTTGAAGTTTTGGAAGATCCGTCGGAGTTTCTCAGATACTCCTTGGACATACGGAATAGTGATGTTGGCCTTGTTTTTGTTGGTCAATGGTTTGCACTTCTGGGTTTTCTTAGACTGATCTGAAGGTTTGAGCGCTTTGTTGAAAGTCCAGTTTTGGTAGCCACATTTAGCCAGGGCACCTCGGAGGTGTCTATGTTCGTCCGTTTTGGCTTGGTCTGAAGTGACAATGTTGTCTGGACGATGGAAGAGAGTTTTGATCACTGCTAGTTTGTGTTCCAAAGGGTGGTGGGAATCAAAGGCCATGTACTGATCAGTGTGGGTTGGTTTCCTGTACACTTCGAAACGAAGGTTACCATCTTCCTCTACGATAGTTTTGGTGTCTAGGAAAGGGAGCATGTTGTCATGGCTTGGCTCCTGTGTGAACTTCATGTTGCCATCTATCTACATATCGAAACCAGTTGGCCGGAGGAGTGTCATTGAAAGTGCTGAGGGCTTTGTTTTCAAACTTCTCCATGTACAGGTTTACAACAATTGGTGAGACTGGTGATCCCATAGCACAGCCGTGCATTTGTTGGTAGAACTGTCCTTTGTAGGTAAAGTATGTGCATCCTAAGCAGAGTTCTAGTAGCTCACAAACTTGGTCAATGGATAGGTTGGTTCTATCTGCAAGTGTATCGTCGGCTTCCAAGGCTTCCCTGACTACTGACACTGCTTCCTTAGGTGGTATGGAGGTGAAAAGTGAGCACACGTCATACGAAGTGATGATTTCATCGTCCTCTACATGAATGTCTTTGATTTTGTTGACAAAGTCGGCACTATTCTGTACATGGTGCTGAGATTTCCCCACTAGTGGTCCCAAAATCTTGGCTAGAAAACCTGCTAACTCATAGGTGACAGAGCCTATACTGGAGACTATGGGTCGTAGAGGGACACTTTGTTTGTGGATTTTGGGAAGGCCGTAGAAAGCAGGGGGTTGTTCCGTTGTGGGATTGAGTTTTAGGTAGGTGGGGCGATCCAGAACTCCTTCAGTTTGCAATTTCTTGAGAGCTGAACTGATTTTCCCTTTAAACTTGTTGGTGGGGTCCTTTTTCAAGGGCGTGTAGGTGTCTTTGTCTCCCAATAGGTCCTGTACCTTCCTGTCGTACTGCTCCCTGTCTAAGACTACTGTGCATCTGCCCTTGTCTGCAGGAAGAATCAATATGTCTTGATTGGTGGCCAAATCTTTGAGAGCGGTTCGTTCTTCCCGTGTGATGTTACTAGCAGGGGGTTTGGAGACTTTCAGGGTGGTAGCTACTTTGGTGCGCAAGGCTTCAGCTTGTCTCTGTGGTAATCGTGCCCGACGAATTGCTGACTCGGTTTCTGTGACAATGTCAATGCTGGGAATCTTGTTGAGCGCTACTGCAAAATTTAGACCTTTAGAGAGCAGTGATTTCTCTGGTTCTGTAAGAGAACGGCTACTTAGGTTTTTTACCCACCTCTCGTCGGTTTTGGCCTGTGTAGTGGTTTTGGGTTCGGAACTGTTTGATCTCCAATTTGGGTCACCCGCAACAGGGAAGGGGGGCTACGAGTCGATCTTTCCGGCACTTGGGATTTGGCACTCCCAGCCCCGAGGACAGACAACACTTAAGCTCCTGTTCTGTACAACAGGAGCTTTCAGACTAATTTGCATCATTTCGTCTTGACTTGTCTGACTTTTGTTCCTTTTTCGACTTCCAAAAATTTGTCTTCACTTTATTTGCATATCAATCAACAGGTTGTGTATATAAACCTGCTTTCCCCTCTGGTCTCTCAGTCACTGACGAAAGCTAGTGGATACTAGCTGAAACGTCTGACGTTTTCAAAATCATATCCAGTTGCTTGAGTAACTGTTTTTTGGCCTGTCATTTATATATTGATTGGACGAATAACATACAGGAGTCCTGCAAGGAAAAAATGACCAAAAAGTGAGATTTCTTACAGTCTTCCTCCTCCGGATTCTCCTGGAGTTCTTCCAGCAGCTGCTCCTGTTTCTCCTCCAGAAGATCCAGGATGTCTCCTGTCTCTTCCACAACCTCCCTCAGCTCTTGCGCTGTATCATCCGCTGGAAGAAGCATATAGAAAGGCATAAGATATTGCTATCCATATCCTGCTAAGGCCTAGTAAAAATGATGTCTTTAGAAATTTCCTGTTTCAGTCCTGAAAAAACTAGGATCGGTAGGTAGGGATTTCCAACTTATACAATACAGATTAACAAAGTAAAACTTACATCAGGACACTTATATTCTCAATATCAATCATTATGTTGGAAAACTGATTGTACAACATTTTATCACTAGCTTGGGTGTCAGATCATGGAGCTAGAAAAGGTCAATCAGCTAAAAAACAATGTATGTCCCTTGTCCACACAAAAAAAGTCCAGGGTCGGTTGGGAAACAGGAAATAAAACATTTTTTCCCAGGCCTTACATCTGTTGGATCCATATACTATATATTAAATATACATGTATATGGGCTGCACATATATTTATAGGTATACTTATATATGGGTTGGGAGTATTTCTCACATGAACGCATTGCACCGCAGCGAAACGCACTGAATTCGCCATATGAGTTTCATGACCTGGTAAAGATATGAAATTAATGAAAAAAATACGTAACAAAAACAGCAGGACAAGGGTTCACGTGATGCATTTGCTTTGCATATGTTACCTTTGTCTAGTTTTAGAAATGCTTCACAAACCTACCAGGGGCCCTTCTCCTCCTCCTCCTCCTCCAGCTTTGGGCGTCGTCAACCAGCATCGCCACAGCAACGATCGTCACAAGCAGAGCGCAGACAAACAGTCTCATGGTGTAGCTTCAACTGGGGGGAAATAGCAACAATAGCAGGAATGAGGGAAGACTTTGGGGAATACATTAACAGAATGATGCATATATAAAGGCTTCAAACAGATTTGAAGAGGAATAGAGATCTTCCTGCAAAGAGGCAAGTGCAAAGCACCAGAGTACTAGTATCCTGATCCATAAAGCACCTTGAAGAGGTTCTCTTCGGCAG
>NW_017803863.1:0-7318 GCF_001625305.1 Branchiostoma belcheri | reverse complement strand
CGGACGTACCAACCGCCGGGAGAACCGGGGCGCCCGCACTCGCAGAGGAAGGGGGTTGGGCCGAGGGCGACTGCATTCGCTGTAACTTTTGCTCCAGTGCCTCTACTTCTCGTCGGAGCTCAACCTCCTTGATGGCCGCCTCCAAATCTACCTTCTTCTTCTGTAGCTCCGCCATGGTGAGTGGAACGGGCGGAGAGGGCAGAGAATCCTGCTTGCCAAGACCCCAGCAGTCCTTCCACGCCTGGCCGGCCTTATGGGGCGAGGGTCACCACAACGAGAGAACCGCGCTCTCGCGGCTGGTTGTAGGATGACCGGCTATTAAAACAACGCGGTAAAAAGTCTTCAAAACGCTGTATCAAAATTCCCACCCGCCCCGGAGCCTGCACAGGTTGGGGAACGTTCGGCTAAACAAGTGCCGGCTTTACGCACTGCGTGTTCAGATATCTCTCGGATAGTTCTGTTCTTGTTTCTGACACTCGTTTCTAAATGTTAAAACATGTACAGACAGCACACAGATAGACTTAGCTGGTAGAGTAACTTTGTAAATACCTTAGGTAAGTCCTTGCTGGATCGTCAGATGAATCTTCTTCGAAGATGTCAGAATGGCTCTATGAAAAATTGGAGACGGGGAGCAAAATGTGTACTCTTCTGCACTGAGATTATGCAAGTGAGAAATAAGTGTACGTACCTCTCATTGGATGGTTCATTGGATGGTTTATAAGTTGACCTCAATATCCACGTACTGGATAAGGTCGAAACAATTATGCTAAGATAAACAGAATAGGATTACTACCTGGTAGAATAACTGAAATAATTTGGCACATGCCTTAGGTAACTAAAACGCTTTGGTGTCTGCACTGAAGATCTTTGTGAAATGTATTTATTATACGTCCGAACAGTCAGAATACGCAGTCCCTGTGTGGCACGCAGGTCTAACCACTCTACAATCCCACCAACAAGAAAGTTTATTGCAAATTTATGCCCGAAGACTAATCGCAAGAACAAAAATAAACAGTAAAAATGATAATAAGTAATGCTAATGCTACGTTTGTAGTTATTGTATGGTTTGATTTCTTTTCAGTGTGCAGTGGAGTATGATATGGCCGACATTTTGCTAGATATATGAATTGGGAGGTGTTAGTAGAAATGCAGTTTTTTTGTAGGATGAGAAGGTGAATAAAGCTAGGGAACATTTAGGTGACCATTTCAAATAACCTATCTTTTTCGGTGCTATAATGAGGGCAATGACAAATAAAGTGCATTTCATCCTGCAATGCATTTCCTGTACAATATTTACATATTCTGTCGTTAACAGACAATTGCTTGTATCTACCCTTTTCTATTTGTAATGTATGTTCGCTAACTCTAATCTTACATATGGCTAATCTAACATCGAAGTCGATCTTTGATAACGTTCCATTGCGTATACAGGTTTCAGATGTCTATAAAACGGTTAGCCTACCGACATCAACAGAGAGATTGTAAAGAAAGGTTCGGATATACATGTCAGAGAGTCTACTTCTAAGTAATGTACATACATGTATGTGTACGTGGGGTCGTGTGGCGCAATCGGTAGCGCGTTCGGCTCACACCCCAGAGGTCGTGGTCTCGAACCCCACCTTGTCACCGATCTTGTGCCCTTGGGAAAGGCACTTTACACGACTTTCCTCACTTCACTCAGGTGGAAATGAGTACCTAGCTTCGGCTAGGGACGTCCCTCGGATAGGACGTTAAATGGAGGTCCCGTGTTTGGGGAGAGCCACACCCCACGCACGTTAAAGATCCCACCACACCTTTCGAAAAAGAGTTGGGGCATGCCCCGGTGTGCGATGGTACAAACACTACTGTATGGAGTTGGTGATTCACTTCAAATCACCCGAATGGAGGCCTGATCTGTTCCGTATCAGTGATTACATCACCACACATGGTGATTACATCATCACCCGCGGACGGAGGCGTGGCGAACTCCGTCTTGTATAAAGCTAACGAAAGGGTATGTCACCTCGTAAGGTCGTAAGGGGCGGTATAACCCCGACCAATACGGTCGACCGATGATGATGATGTATGTGTTGCTTATCGAGATCGACGTTGTCGTTATGCCAGATATATGAGAAACCACTGCGGTCAAATATTTCTTTCACATGGTGTAGAAGATTTTTCTGGAGACGGGAAGCAAAATATACTAGTATATTGTTTCGCACGTGGCTGGCTGGTAAGTTGACCTCAATATCCACATACTGAATAAAGTCGTAACAACGTTAAGTAAAGCAGGATTGTTTCACAGAGACACATCAAAGAGCAAAGCGACACCCTCTCTCCAATCATGGAGGAATTCTGTCGTGAACAGACAATTTACCTTCAGGCCTCTTACGCCAATGTAGTCAGAGACAAAAGGGTGGTAGCAAATCAATGAGGGGCAATTATGGATAAACAATGGACGCTGTCATCATTCGAAAGATACCTGGAGGGGGTAATTAACAAAACAAAAGACGCTCTATCATCATCGATATCGCAATCTTCCTTCTTACAAAAAGTGCAGTGAGGAAGAAAGGTGAAAGGAGTGGCAAGAATTCCAGGTTGGTTACACAATACTCACTGCTTTTCCCAGGTCTGAATTGAAGAGTCGTGTGACTTAGAGGGCTTGCCATCTTGAATGTAATATGTGAATAACTTTCAGCAGCAGAATAAAAATGACTTTTGAAAACTTATCCAACACAAAATATCGTCTCTTTAAATTGACCTCAATGTCCACGATCTGGAAAGGTTGTGACACCCATAAGGAGGAGGATCTTCTCATTCTTCAAAATATATCTGGGGGGGGGGGGGGCTCTATTATTATCGCTGTCCCAGTCTGCCATCTTTAAAAGTACAGTCAGGAAGAAAAAAGTGGTAACAAGTAAAATCTGAGATTTTATACCTCCGTTCTTTTTATTGTATATTTTTGTATAGGGTTTTAAACAAAGAATTTATCGAGACCGGACACCCATCTGTGTGAGGGGTCATATACGTGGACCAGACCGAGAATAGCTTAAACACGCCAAAGGTCAACGGTCGCGACCACTTTCACGCTCAAAGGGGTGTTTTGGGGCCACCAAAAGGCACCATTTTCACACCCGAAAACACATATACAATAAAAACAAAAGAACGTGCATCATCTGCAGCCCAATACCAAAACATATACCGAGTCTCAAAAGAATCCGTCCACCCAAACGCGAGAAATCGCTGCGAACGTGAAAATCTAAATCTCTCACAAAACCCTTCCGCGGAAGGATGTCTCCTCCCCCGGAGGTAAAGATAGAGTAGGACAGACTTAACATTTGAGTAACATTCGGAGTTGTACATTGACTTGTTATCTCCGAGCGCACGACTTTTTGGCATAGTCTGCTGATATATAATATTTGGCTGGGCCTGGAGTTAGTACTACTGTATTTATGTGTAAGTTAAACAGACTGCACTTCTCTGGCTGACGCTCCTCTGTCTAAAACTAGATTAAATCCGACTTGTAACCTTAAATTTACTTCCCGTCTGAACTTAACACTGCCCGATCTGTGTGCCGAAATGACTGCGAAGGAAAAATGAAGGGGAATTCGAAAAACACATATGGACTGAGGGATGCACATCAGACCGGTGGAGACCAGCTACGGTACAACTTCCCGCCATCTTGTCTTGATCTTTATTTTAAGACGAAATGACGTCAAGGCGACGCCGTGTGCGTTATTACTCCGTGAAGGAGATATACCTTCAGGAGTATTGTGGTGGAGGCGGTGTCTCCTGGGAGCAGGAGCACGTGTCTTTATTTTTACCGTAGCTGCTTTCGTGGTCAATAAAATATTTCAAATGCACCCCTACATTTATGAGGCAAATTGGTATGGCCTATGGTTTTGAATAGCGAGTCTCGCCGTGAGCCATGTAGCAGATGTTTGGTGGGCCGGTAATTAGAAATGGACATCTTATGGTGTTCTTTGATGTAACTGTTATATCTTTTTATATACTTCAGTAACTTTGCATCATAGTGTTTAATACTGTAGAGCCCGCCAGCGATATATGGTTTCTATGTTGTAAACAAACGTCACAAAATACGGAAATACCTGTACTAGTATCATTAGTATTGTAGTAGATCTATTGCTGTCATGTGCCTTGCAGACGTCTAGGCATGAATAACTTTAAAATTCGATGGTAAATAATAGAATATTGCAAAGACTTGCAGTCTTCGACAGTGAGAACGAGTCACTCAGTGATAGCGCAAAATATTAGCACATCATTTACAAGATTGACTGTATATATAAGATCATGATTACTTAATATGGAAAAATAATTACATGATAGATATTAGGCTTGGACTGCATATGGTTACAGGGCGTTGGTGTTGGCTGGTTTATTAAATTGTCACCACCAGACCATGATGATAAACGACTAGAAGGTTTTGATGTGAAGTTGGAGAGTTCTAATAAAATGTGTAAATGATGCAAACCCTCGGTGTTGGGCTGTGGCATTCCGGATGGACTTCGTTTGAAAGTCTGGTGAGTGAGTGAGTGAGTGAGTGAGTGAGTGAGTGAGTGAGTGAGTGAGTGAGTGAGTGAGTGAGTGAGTGAGTGATCATGAGTGAGGAAGTGAGTGAGTGAGTGAGTGAGTGAGTGAGTGTGAGTGAGCGAGCGAGCGAGGGAGGGAGTGAGTGAGTGAATATCAAATTTAAAAAGTGCCAAATCCCGCTGCTTTAAGGAAATAACGATCTACCATGAGGAATGTATCTTTTAGTTACATTGAAAGAACAATCGTCCCTTCTTCCTTCCAGCGATTGCCATAAAATAACGATTTAAAATATATAGGAGCAACATTTTTCGAAAATTCAAAAATTTTGTCCAATACCCACATTTTGAAAAGAAGAGGGTACATTGCCTCACCACTGGAAATATATACCAACAGGAAAAATTTACAGGTTTTGTTTACAATCCGATGTGACAGAGGCTACAATCTGAATCTATTCCCCCAGGCTAAAAATTCAACCTAACAACAGTTTGAGCTGAGGCACAGACTAATAAAGTGTGAGTGGAAATTGTTTGATTAAAAAAACAAGTTGACGATGTTTGCTATTCCTATGTAACATTTTTTGGTAGCTTTCATGTTGCTCTGTGAGGTAGTGAGGAAGGCGTTGAAGTACCGCCACTGTAATGATAAAGTCGCCTGTTGGCTACACTTTAGACTTTGTAACTTACAGTGTGTGTGTGTGTGTGTGTGTGTGTGTGTGTGTGTGTGTGTGTGTGCTTGCCTTTTCCTCATTATATATTGGTTACATTCAGGGTGTTTGTGTGTGTTGGGGGGTGGGGGTGCATGCCCTTGTCTTGTAGGCTGATAAATTTTTTTTGGTCAATTCTTTGGCAAGTTTATCAACAATAAAACTTAAGTAACTCATAACCATTGGCCTTCTTAAATTTTGGTGATACATTTATAAGTAAATGGCCGTCGCCCTGAGTTAACCACGAAGCTGGACTTGCTGGGCTGTCATTTCTTGAAATCTAGTCCTCGTCAAAGAGCATCCATCGAGGCCGGGCTACCCGTGCTGCAAACCTGCCGATGTACTTGGCCCTTGTTGTCCTGGTGTTGATGACGTCATAGCTGTAGGGTCTGGATATCTCTGACGTCATGCCCTTTCGTCACCGGTACGTATATTGTAGTTTCGAGCTTGTTTCTTCCAGTCATCAGCCATGGTCAGTTCTAATTCCACCAACGTAATTCTTCCGTTCATATAAAGCTAACTTTAACCCCTTTTATTTTTTAACGGGCAAAAGAAGACGTGCAGTTATACCATTGTCTTATGAGGCATATAGCCTCATATGCATGTGTAATATGCGCATTTGTCTGCGTAATATATTTTCAGCTTCCCTCTGACATATTATTCAAATATGTTGTGTTTCAGTAATCAATTTGATGTAAAAAGCCTGATTGGTCCTCCAAGACTTTCAGCGATTGCTCACAACTAGTAATACCTTAAACCCTGCTGTAAAACGTTTTGAGGTGTTTACCCAAAGAATCTAATCGGTGTTGCGCCAAAAACAACTGGATATGATTTAGAATACCAGTTGCTTGAGTAACTGCTTTTTTGGCGTATCGTACGTATTACCTGGATGTTCAACCTTCATCGACGTAATCGGCGTTGATCAAGATATTTCACGCTCTGATCGTTAACGAGAGCGCTTCCGCAGTTCGAATATTGTACAGTTGTGTTTTCTACCGTTTCTGTTAGAACTCTTATACCAAAAAAGCCACATAACAAAGTTCTTTATTCACAACCAAAAGAGGTCATTGTGAATAAAGGACTTGTTATACTGTGATTTACCATGCAATCATTCACGACCAAGCCACAGTTTGCCCCGTCTTACAGTTTATGCTATAACTACATTTAGTGCAACGTAAATTGTACAACCAACCACGGCTTTTCGACTTATGTTCGATCCCAGAGGTTCGGTAGATCGGAAGCCGCAATGTATTGTGGGATACACCTTCGAACTCCTCTGGCTTGATCCATACGAGCATGTGGCAGCAAAGCAATGTGCGAGTAAAAGCAGGAACGAGACAAACTCCTTTGAACGACGACGGGTATAAATTCCCAAATATTCTTACTTTATTTCGAACTTTCTGTCTGGTGACATAATTCATATTATATTTGAGTCCATACGGCTTGTTTCAGTTCAACATCTGCTAATGTAAAGAAGGTGCAGGGTTCAAGCGAATTCCCACGATCTAGTTCCCAAATTTCTCCCATTGCTCCTACCAGCGTCGTCCACTCCATGAAATAATAACTTAAAGCACATCTTAAAGCATGCGTAAAGGTCCTGTTTCTTCACATAGAAAAATCATTTTAACATTTACGGATACTTTAAGACATGCTTAAAGATATAAATTTGTGAAGTGGTCCTGGTTATAGCACACCCCCAGCCGTCTTCCATCAGTTTCCGAGCGAATGTGGACAGGATAAAACAAAATCCCGAAACTTTCCGTCACATAACCCTGCACCTCCTTTAACCCTGCACCCCCCTAGATTAGTGTTACATGGTTTAGTCCACGTAAAAACGTCCAATTTAGATATTTTGGATATAAAGAGATATTATGGGGAAATATATGAGATTTATCCTTGTATCAAAGGGCCTAGATATCAATTTATTATGACATTTGTAAATCTTTTGGAGAAAGGGGCCTACATAACTTAAAACGACACAAAAGCTATCTAAATTCCCATTGGCCTCTGAATGTTGCCCACTCAATTATATTGTATACCTGGCCAATGAAACATTCCGTTGCGCAGTATGTTCTTTCTATAGAA
>NW_017803862.1:241113-246063 GCF_001625305.1 Branchiostoma belcheri | reverse complement strand
AAGGCATGTGACGTTTGATGTGCCAAGAATGCGTCCACATTTGTTGAAGTGTCTGAAGGAAGGGTCAATCACCATGTTCCCAAGTTTGTGAGACCCTGTCCATTTTGTATGGAATGTTATCTTATCTCCTGTGCTATATTTCATACCAGTTAGGTTGTTGTATTGACCAATGTATTGAGTTTTGCTGTTGATTGATATCTCACAGGTTCTTCCTAACAGGCTGACATGAGAGCCAAATGTAAATGTATTACTATTACTCATACTCTGTGAGACCCATTTTATATGAAATGTTGTAACTTTATTGACCTACTGAGTTTTGATGTACCTGTAAAGGTCTGACTAGCATCTTATGAACAGACTGATCTGAGAGCCATATGTAAATATTCTTTTGTCAGTACTAGTGAAGTACATGTATGTCTTACATTTTCTTAAGTCAAGCATTGAGTTACAAGTGTTTTATGAACAGACTGATCTGAGAGCCATATGTAAATATTCTTTTGCCAGTACTAGTGAAGTACATGTATGTCTTACATTTTCTTAAGTCAAGCATTGAGTTACAAGTGTTTCTTGTCTGGAAATAAATGTTGAGTCTTGCAACTAAAAACTGTTCTTCGCAGTCTTTTATTCACTTCAGGTTCATATGTATATGTTGATACAATTATATACATGATCATACCCATATCGCAGAATAACTCTTGCTACCAGTATTTAGAAACAGTGTCGAGCAAAGATACATTTATCTTAGTTAACTTATCATCAGTATTCAACATTCTTCATACCTCTGTATCTGGGGACAGGAAGAAAGCTAATCAAATGGTACAATCGGGGGACAGAAATTTACAAGTGCTGAGCATACTCTGATGATTCTGTCAATCAATGGTACTTGAGAGTCACGGCAAACTAAGTAATCTGTGGGGATGGTTCCTTGTAAGAATGTATACTTCCTTCGCAACAGACCAATAACTCTTTCCACATGTATTCTTACACTCGCAATACCCCTTGACTTCTCCACATCAACTGGGTCTAGCTGTGCCTTCCCCTTAGTGAAAGCAGGAATTACAAGTTGTGACTGTTTCAGCCCAACACTTTCATCAATTGTGAATCCTCTATCAGCCATGACTGTGTCCCCAGGTAGCAGTTTGTCCAAGAAACCACAATTCTCAGTTAGAAACTTGTCTGATGTTCGCCCGCCCCAAGCCTCTGAAACAAAAGAGACTGTCCCCTGAGGTGTGATACCAATAAGAACTTTAATGGTGTTATGGTGCTTGTAGGAAGAGAATGTCTGTGCCCGGGCCAAGAGGTTTGTAGGTTTCTCAATGAACACTTCGAAACAGTCAATGATAACAGTCACTTTCTTACCAAACGTGTACTGGAAGCACATTGGCATAGTTCTCCACAAGTCCTCCCTCTCAGGCCACGAGATAAAACAAGAAAGTCTGGTGTCTAATGCTACAATCCAGGCGCTGAAGATTCTTGAAACAGTGGGAAGAGAGACTTGAAACCGGTAAGCCAGTTCTTGGAATGGTACATTGAGTCTGAGTTTCATAAGAACGATCATAAACTCCTGGAAACTATCCAGATTCTGACTTTTACGGGTAACAAAGGGAGCAACATGATCAAAAATAACCATGAGGACTTCATATGACGGCAGACCAGTGTAAAATCTAACCTTCTCATCTGATTTAAAGTAATCTTTGTTTGGGGCTTGATAGCCTGGCGCACCAAACATGTACTCGAACTCCTCTGTCTGTGTTGAGGCAATCTTCGACTCTTGGTACTCTGGAACACTGCGAAAGACATACTGTAACTCCTCTGTCTGTGTTGTGGCATTCTGTGGCTCTTCACTTTCTACCGAACATGCAGCCATTTCCACATCTAGAGGTACTGGTTCAGCCTCGGCAAAATCGATCTGTCGCACACGGTGCCCAGTGGGGTTTTGCGGCGTCCTTTTCGCTGCAGCCGGAGTTGCGTGTTGTTCGGCGACCCGTTTCTTCTTGCGTTCTTTGGCTCTTTCAGCCCTGGCTTCTGCCTCCTTTTGCTTTTTCCCCTTCGCATCTTCCTGTTTGTAATCTTTTCTTCCAAGGTTCAGAGTGGGAACCCAGTCAACATGGTGTCTATCCCACACAGCTGCAGCCTTCCCATAAACAAAATGGCGACCACATACCCGCTCAGTTTGGAGAATGTTCTTTGTAGTCGTATCTCCACGGCTGATTGCCGAAATCCACAGTCTTCTACGTTCTTCAGTGAGCTTCTGATGTTCCTCTCCTTGATGAGTAACCACTTTAGGTACCGATGAAAAACTTATTCCCTCCTTTTTGTCGGTTTTCGATCCGCAACCGACAATAATACAGTGAACCATGGCGCTAGCTAGGGACGCGGCTTTGTTCGCCGCGTCGCGCTTGGGCGCAACAATGGCGCGTAGCAACCGTTGCCAAGGGGCGGGTCACGTGACTGAAACCCAAGAACATGGCTGTTAATAGTTCCTCATACCTATCTCACATACAAAGTATGAGCCGATTTGGCCGACCCCCATCTTCCGACCTCTGCCTGGTTTTGCCTGGTTTTCTCGTGCAATGACTCTTAAAGGCACTCTATGTAGTTTTTTGCGCAAAAAATTGAAATATTCTAATCATACTAAATTTCGGTGTTATTAGCAGTTACTATCACTTTTCAACACATTTGTGTCATTATTTCACATTTTTTCGTATATTTTGTCCGTTCAAACAGTCCTTCTTCAGTTCCCGGTGCCACCGGTTTGCTCAGGACAACAACAACAACATACAGGGGTTGACCCCTGGGGTGGCTAATTGGCCCGGGCATGCCAGGCTTGATAGACAGGGGCAGATGTCACAAGATATACCCTCCTTAGAAAAAACTCATATCTTTCACATGAGGTGGAATATAATTATCAACTTAGAGTATTTTGTTGGGCATGAATAAACTGTGGTCATTATCCCTTCAAAAGAGATAAAAAATCTGGTAAACGATTAGGTATTTCAGAAACTGGTAAGCTATCAACTGACACCCCACTGGGATGTAGGTCAAACCACTGGGAGTGGACAATACCATATGTGTGGTTTGGCCAAAGGTTGAATAGAAGATCATTCACAGTTTTCTAAGCTTCTAAGGAGCAAGGATGTTGTATTTTTTGCTGTGGAGTATAATTTTGGAATACTAATGGGTTAAGCCAATGTACTATGTAAAGAAAAGAATAAAAAATATACTTTTTGTATTGTCAAAAAACTACATAGAGTGACTTTAACAAATCAAGATATTATGATTAACTGATAGAGGGCTGGACTGGAGTGGAGTGCAGTTTCCCCCCTGGCTTGCGGCGCTTACACCGGGTGTCCGAGTCAAATCCCACCAGTGGATGATCTGTGAAACTGTCGAGCCTACTTCTGTGAACGGACGTTGTTTGTTCTTCTGGTTTTCCCTGAAAAACGAACCTTTTTCGATCACCGACCTCCTACTTTGGTCTCCCCTCGGCCATACGGGGCCGGACGCCCCGCCCCGGGGTCACGTCTTAGGACCGACTGCAGTTCCCCTGTCTGTTTGTCTCTTCACCTCTCGAAGACGCTTATCAAGTGCCAAGTTTTAGATCCTGAGGTTAGTGACTTCATGTACACGTATTCTGGTTGACTACTTTTCAAGTATAAGAACGCTACAGCCGGCTCAGAGTACCATCACCCCCACCACCAGTAAAGGTGGTATCTCCCGGCTGTCAGGCTAGCGTCCCCACCCCTCGTTAGCAGGGTGAGGCACGCGGACCCATCTGCCCCCTGTTAGCAGGTCGAAGCACGCGGGACCGTTCACTACTGCACACAATGCCGGTTCAGTCAAAACAATACCGTGACAAGATTGTAGGTCTGCGCTTTCTGAGCAAAGACACCATTCAGTTCAAGGATGTCCTCGAACTTGTGCAAAAACATGGGGCACAACGAGGGGACATTAAAGGCATCCAGAACAAAGGCAAGGGGGTTTGTGAAGTAATGTTCACCTCGCAGGCGGCTTTAGCCAAAGTCGCACCTACGCTGGCACTTGATACAGCAGTGGACTGCGAGCTGTTTGGGAAGAACCTTACTGTGGTCACTGCCATCGGCATACCAATGGACATGGATGACAATTACGTTCGTCACCGTCTCCAAGCGTACGGGACCATAGATGCGTCCAGACTCCTGACGTATGCTAACCTAGGCTTTCCAGAAATTCTATCAGGCACCCGGCAATACCGTATCAAGCTCAAGGAACACATACCTGGCTCCTTCCGCATAGGGAACGATCTGATAGGCATACGGTATTCTGGCCAGCCGAAGCTGTGCCATAGATGTGGCAGCGAGGAACATTTTGTTGCTGACTGCACAGCAGTAAAATGCAACAAATGTTGCGAAATAGGGCATCAGGCGGATGTGTGTGTTAACGAGATCAAGTGCAACGTGTGCGGTGACGCAGGCCACGCTGGCAGGGCGTGTCAGCTCAGCTTTGCTAACAGGTTGAGCATGGGGACGTCGTGGGCGAGGCCTGTAGCCGCAAGCACTACTTCTGAACACACTAAGTCGAGTGGCCCAGCAGAAACAAGTCCCACTGAGACCTCCTCCACTGCCAAGTCCGGGGATGCTGCTCGGCCTGCCCAGGCTGACAGTGGGGAGGAACAAGATCTGGAAGGAGAGGAAGAGAATGGGAATGAGAACGAGGTTTCGATGGGTGCCAATGAAGAGGAGGGTATGTTACCCAAGTTGCCGTTCCTCACCCAAGCTCTCCCAGATGTTGGGGACACTGCGCAGCAGACTGCCCCTAAACCTGGGACGAAACCTCCACGTGAACAGGTGGTGAAATCTAACTCACCAGCCAAAGCAAAGGTCTGCAAGGCGGCACCTACGACAACCGACCTTCCTGATGAAGCACAGACCCTCCCCAAGCTGTTGAAGGGCACCCCGGAGTCTACACCTC
>NW_017803862.1:210168-239737 GCF_001625305.1 Branchiostoma belcheri | reverse complement strand
AAGAAAGAGGCAGGCAAGACAGCAAAGGGGGCAGGCAAAGTGTCCCCCCTTTCTGGTAACCGCGAAGTGACCTATAAGACCAAAAGTGCCCCGTCCTCGCGAAAAAGGGGGAGGAAAGGTGCCAAGTAACTGACATAATGTTCGACCACATTCTGAAATTGATTTGGTTTTTGCTTCTAGTCTCTCTGTCCTTGCGAATAGGAACTAACAATGTGCAAACACAAGCTACCCAACTCGACCTGACGATGCAAATGGATCCCACACTGAGCCATAATACAACATGTGACCCTGCGTCAGACATGTCCGAAACTCTCCTGAATTCGAACTCCAAAAACCTACTGACAATAGCACACCTCAACGCTCGGAGCTTACTCCCTAAGATAGATGAACTCAGATCCTTATCATCTACCATGCAATTTGGCATTTTATGCATAACAGAGACTTGGTTAAGCGATGAAATAGCTGACAGCGACATTGCACTGGAAGGATACCGGGCGCACCGCAAAGACCGAAACAGACGCGGAGGTGGCGTTATGATTTATGTCAGTGATTACCTGTACAATACAAGGCGTTGTGATCTGGAAACTGATGAGTTAGAATCTATATGGTGTGAAATTTACAAAGGCCAACACCAGTCTTCTAATCAACTGTACATACCGACGCCTTCGGCGGATGACACTTTCTTCGACTCTTTTGAAGGTCAAGTGCGACTAGCCACGACCAAACACAGTCTATTAAAGTCATTCTCGGAGACTTCAACGCTAAGAACAGCAACTGGTTAGCCAGCAACACGACTGACAACCCGGGGCGTCAACTTGAAAACCTCTTCTTGAATCATGGACTGGAACAGGTGCTTCATGAACCGACTCGGGGAGGGAACCTACTGGATCTGATAGCGACTTCTCATCCAGCAAAGTGTTACCAGACGGGTACACTAGCGCCTCTTGGCGACTCCGACCATCTAATAACGGCCACAGCACTTACCATACAGGCAAGCCAGCACAGCGGAAAACGTCTAGTTTGGTTATACGACAAAGCTGACATTGAGGCCCTTCATCAAGACATCGCAACAGCCCCCTGGGATATAAATCTCATCTTCGACTCTATGGATGACATATGGGACTCTTGGTACAGCATGTTTATTGCCATATGTGAACGGCACATTCCTCACAAGCTTATCTCGACTACCCGGACAGCTAAGCCGTGGATATACTCCAATAAACAAATCCGAGCCGCTATCCGTAGAAAACACCGCCTGCACTCCAGGGCAAAACGGCTGAACACCGAGGACGCCTGGGCCACTTACAGAAGACAAAGAAATCTTGTGACCAATCTCACAAGAAGGGCGGAGACAGTATACATTGAGGATCTCGTGAACGACGCGGAGACCGGCAACACCAGACGGTTCTTCACTTATGCCAAATCTGCACTAGGAAATACCTCAACAGGCATCCCGGCCCTTCAAGTCGACTCGGTAATACTAGAAACCCCGGAAGCGAAGGCCAATGCTCTGAACGATTTCTTTATCAAACAAACAGACCTTCCTGGCAGAAGCGATCCAATCCCGACGTTCCAACCTACCGCTGTTCCTGAATCTGTTCTAGACTCGCTTCAGTTGTCAGAGGAAGAGGTACGCCAACAACTGCGCACCCTGCAAGTCGGAAAGTCAAGTGGTCATGACAAGATCACTCCGAGGCTATTACGCCTAGTTTCCGACCCGATATCAGTTCCTCTAACTCGTCTGTACAATGAATCTCTCCTTCTTGGCCAAGTTCCTACAGAATGGAAAAAGGCTAACGTAACACCCATTCACAAAGCTGGTAACCGCCACCTCACAAACAACTACAGGCCCATATCCTTGCTTAGCACAGTCTCAAAAGTTCTAGAGACACTTGTTAACAAACGTTTAACGGCTCATGTCAACCGGATATTAACTGACAACCAAAGCGGGTTTCGACCACTTGACAATACAACCCTCCAGCTGACTCGACTGGTAGAGGAGTGGACTGATGCAATGGATAAAGGAGAAATAGTCGGCTGTGTATTTCTAGACCTTCGGAAAGCCTTTGATAAGGTTTGGTCACGCAGGACTTCTGTCCAAACTAAAATCATATGGAATCAGTGGACTTATGCATGACTGGTTCTCCAGTTACCTCTCGGACAGAAAACAACGAGTGGTCATCCAGGGTGCAACGTCTACATGGAAGTCCCCACTAGCCGGAGTACCGCAAGGTTCCGTCCTAGGACCAACGCTTTTCATTCTTTACATCAATGACCTTGCCACCAGCCGTACACATTGTCTGGCCAGCTTATTTGCCGACGACACATCTCTGTCATTCTCCCATCATTCTGTTCATCGAGTAGTTGCAACACTGAACCGAGAGTTGAGTACTGTGTCGACCTGGCTTTCTACATGGAAACTAGAAGCTAACATAGACAAGTGCAAAGTCATGTTCATTACAACTCGTACTCTACCACAACCGATTCCCCCTGTGACCCTAGGAGGAACTGTACTGCAAGTTGTCACCAGCCACAAACACTTAGGAGTCACTCCCACGAATACCCTGTCCTGGTCACAGCACATCGAGGTCATCTCTAACAAAGCAAGACGTTCTTCAGGACTGTTATGTGCCCTAAGAAGGAAAATTCCCCAAAACTTACTGCTCCGGCTGTACATCACCATTACAAGACCTACGTTAGAGTACGCGGATATTGTCTGGGCTGGCCTCACTTTACGTGACCAAAGGACTTTAGAATCTGTTCAGTACCAAACAGCCAGGCTTATCAGTGGCCACTTTGGGATCCCATACCCTTCCTACAATAGTCTCTACACAGAACTGTCTCTACCATCTCTCCAGTTTCGACGCAAGTTTCACACTGCAGTAACCATGTACAAACTGTTGAACGGTCGCTGTCCTCCACACCTGCAAAGTCTGCTACCTCGAGCGCGAGCGTCCGCCACAGAATCCCGGTATCCCTTACGGAATAGTGAACACTTATCCATACCCGTTTGTAGAACCACCAGATCCCAGAGAACATTTGTAATCAGAGCTATAACTATCTGGAACACTCTCCCTAGCGAAACTCGAACAACCCGCTCCATCAGCTCCTTTAAAAAGAAACTATGGACAATACTTGATAAATACTTGACGACAACTACTTAGTAAATAGTTCAATAGAATAATATTGTATTGACAATGTAAATATAGTGCACAACACCTGTTATGTAATAGTATATTAACCTGACATATAAATGTAATTGTAGTAAACGCACGACGAACAGGCCGGATATTCTAGCTTGTTAACGTTTGGCCACAACATCTGTTATGTAGTAGTACCGGTAGTATGTCTATCTGAATTGTAACTGACACTGTTAACTGTTCCGAATTGTTTATGTTATTGTTGTGAGGGCTAGCCCTTTATAATAGCCTCCGGCTAGTTGGGCAGTCCTGGCTGCATACATATGTGTTATCAGCCTAATAAATCAAATCAAATCAAATCAACACCTCATGTACCTTTGATGGGATAACATTGATATTAAGTTTACATTTCTAGCTAAAAAGGGAAATTTCACCCATGGAAAACTGTCAATGAATAAATTTGGAATTGGCATGAATTTAGCATATTAGAAATAATAAAACAGCATCAAGCGGAAATACTCAAATATGACTACAACCCATTGCCAAAAGGGTTCAATATTAGCTCTCCTTCTCTCTAGCCCCCTCCCCCCCCACTGATCGACTCGTATTTTTAAATGTTAGAGATGTTCCAGAAGTAAGTGAACATTATTACACTTTTTTCTCTTAGCTCATGCTAAATGTCTGGAGCAGGCTAAGACTCGGGAAGCTATAGCCGGAATGCATTTTAGTGGTGTGCCTTAGTGTGGATTAACAGCTAAAAGCAGCAGATTTTATTATTATATTAAGCAGTACAGCTAAAAGTCTAATACCTTCTAGTTCTGTTTAGAAATTTTGAAGGACTCTGAATGCTATTGGGGTTGTTAGCATGAATATTAAACTTTTTTTCTCTTTTTAAGTACACATGAATATCATCAACACTTCTCAGTCCAATGATTAGTCTGCCTTATACACAACAGGATCAGAACTGCATTTCTCCCAAATCTAACTAAAAAGTGTTTCCAACAGCTTTCCTTTAATACTATAATGTAGTTATATGATGATCATTTACATGGTAATCGTTTACTTTTTCTAAATCAGCAGTTATCTGTCCAATTGATTTTTTTATAAGTTAAAATGACGTTTTTTCGCTATAAGCCCTATACCATGATTGTTTTTTGCAGAAGAGAAATTAAAATTAATGTACAATAGTGGTAGCATGTAGCTGGTGGTGCCCCATTGTTTCTTCATGGCATCCGATGAGTACTTGTGAAAATGCAATTAAACTACATCTCTGATACAAGCAAATTTGCTGACTAAAAATTAAACATTCCGAACTATGAATTTACAGGTTTTTAACCAGTGCAGAGGTGTTTTTTTTTTCATATTGTAGGATTGTACTTAAACCCTCGTGTATGCTTTATTCATATATATTTAACCTAACAGCTTTTCAAGGCATCAACTCGGAGACCAGACTGTTAAACCTTAAAGTTTGAACCAGTCGCACCTGGGTGGACCCCCATTCTTTTATAACATGTTAATTTTATATTTTGGCTAATCACGGACATAGAACCTCTAATTTTACTTCCCATCCAGTCCCTAACTGAAGCTAGTTACTTATTTTTACCTGTGCCTAGTGAGAAAATAGGTGGAAAGGGGCACAGACTGGAACCTACCAGGGATTCGAGCCCAGAACCTTCAGATTCAGAGGCAACCACCCGGTTACTTATTAAAGCAAGTAACATCTCGTTCTCATTCTGACTTTGCCAACAGAGTCGCAATGAATCCATCTACCACAGAAAACATTGGGCCAACAAGAATGTCAACATGCGGTCAAGGCTCTCCCTGTATTCAAGAACTAGACATGCTGGATGCCACGCACGATGCGGGTGAACGTCAGCGTACGATTTGTACAAGTGAGCCTGAAACCACAAATCAGCATCATTGTATGAAAGATAATATCTCAACCGCAGGAGCCTCTGATGTATATTTTGCATCTGATGCGACCAATGCTGAAAACTCTCTGACGTACATTGCTTCAGCGGAAAATAAAGATGCTGACGCTGTTGGAAACATTGACGAAGAAGCCATGCAAGCAGACAGTACATTGACCGACGATTGTACAAGTCATTCTGGTACCACAAATCAGCATGATTATATAAATGATAACATCCCAATCGCAGGAGCATCTGATGTATATTTTGTATCTGATACGACCAATGCAGATTTTGCCATGTTCACTGCCTCTGTGGAAAATGAAGATGGTAACGCTGTTTTTAAACGCTGACAGCGAAATTCAAACCATGCAAGCAGACAGCACACTGACCGACGATGGTGACATCGAACCATACGCTGTTGCAACTACGTACGATCACAAGTCTTATTTCAGCGCAGCAGGACACATTCGCAAACAGGCCCCAGATGAGTCCAGGCATGCCACCACTGCACATGTACACAAGCTTCTTAATTCTCCGACAGGAAACTTAACGGAACTTCAAAATCCAATGTATGGCCAAAATCTCCAACAGGCCTCAGATGACACTGACTCTGATGTACCCGAGGCTCGCCATCGTCCCAAAGTAAACGAACATAAAGGTAAGATACGGACGTAATATTTTATAATCATAACATTGCAAATATTCAAGTCCAGCTTTTTTTTTTTCCTTTCATGGTCCTGTCCATGAACTTTATTTACAAACTGTACAGACTTTTATATACAATACAATGTAATAGATATATGTTACATTATCAGGGGAATTAAGTTACCCCACTTTCTTTTTGCGTTTGTATCTGATATGTTATATTCTATGCATAGTATGTTTTTAAGATCTTTGTAAAATATTGAAAAGCAATTTATTTTATCAAAACATTCGTTCTCTTTATACACGATCCAGGACTTAAATATGGCATACAGGGCTAATGCAATCATGTGATTGCCTCCTTTGTACATTTTCTCAGTTCTTGGTATTCCCATTATGGGAATACAAGTTTCAAAATCAAGGTCAATCTTGACTAATACATTTAATAGTTTCTTGAACCTTTCCCAGAAGTTGCCCAATCTTATACAGTTGATAAACATGTGTTTTTCATCCTCTACTACTTTACAAATGTGGCACAAATGGGGAGTGGTATTATTTTCCTCCTATGTAAATTTTTGTTATTTGGAAGTATTCGATGGAGCAACTTAAACATGAAGTTTGATAATTTTCTTTCTGTTGTTAAATGTATAGTCATATCAATCCATGGAAGTTCAAAAGTTTGATAATTCTTATCAAAAATGACAGCCCATTTTTGTTCACTCTGTGGTTTGTCGATTTTATCGATAATTAGCATACTGTATAAGTATTTACATGTGTAGTTTGTGTATTTTAATCTTTGTTCTGTGCATTCTGTTGTTTGACATTGGGTGTCGTTCAGTAGTGCTAACCATCTTTTCGGAATTGCATTTTTAACGGTGTACATTTCAGCAAGCCAATTTTTTTATCGTGTAGTTTGTTAAGTATCTGTAATTCGTTTATATGATTGTTATTATCCAACAGATCTCTTATGTATATTATTCCTGCGTCTATCCATTTCTTGTAGTATAATGATGCGTGTTTTCTTTTTCTTTGGGTTTTTGTGACATAGCTAGACCCCCAAATAATATGATTTTTGACTTCGTTAGCTGTTACTGGTTCGGGTACGTTTCCGCCACCCGCTCGGTGCCAACTAAGTATGGCTTGCTTATAATATGGGGGTATGTGGTGTAGATTGGGAGAATTTGATCTATTTCTAAAATGCATTTTCAAGATTAGAAAGTCACTTCCAATGCTGTTTAGTTAAAGACTTGGTATGATTTTCCAATCTCCTGATGTATTATCCATAAGACGTCTAATAATCCCAGCGTTTAATGCTTCGATTTGTTGCTCTGATATCTATCATTTTAGTCCGTCCTTTGTCTATAGTTTGCTATGGTAACCGATCTTCTTATTTTGTCTTTCTTACCCCTGACCTACAAAAATTGATAAAATAGACGCTGTAGTTTAACAATAACCTGTTCTGGGGCTAATAGAGCTGTAGCACAGTATGTTATTTGTGACATTATTAGAGTTTTTAATATAGTTACCTTTCCATATAGAGTTAGCTTTCTGTTCTTCCATATGTTTAGCATGCTTTCTATTTTTGTAACCTTTGCATGCCAATTTCTTTCATTGCACTCTTTTTTATCATAACTGAATAAATTCCTAAAGACTTGATTGGTGTTTGGGGTACGGAAATTCCGTGTATTTGTTTTTCCTGAATTTCCAACAACCAAGCCAGATAGCTTGTGTCTTTCTGAGATTTAGTTCAGGTCCTGCAATTTTACTAAAGTAAGACAGTGTATCTATTGCAGTATGTACAGACTTTTCATTTCCTAATAACAATGTTGTATCATCCGCAACTTGAGAGATTTTTATTTCTTTTATGTTATCACCATCTACAATTTTAATTCCTAGTATTTCTTTGTTTTGATTTATATGTAATGCTAGTATTTCCGTTACGAAAGGAAAAGAATTGCGGATAGTGGACAGCCTTGTCTCACTCCTCTGCCTAGAAGGAAAAAGTCAGAAATCCAGCCATTGTTGATAACTCCGCTTGTGCATTTAGTGTAGATTGTTTTTAACCAATTCATATATTGATTTCCAAAATTGTATTTTTCTAGCACTTTAAATAAGAAATTTAGTTCCACAGAATCAAAAGCCTTTTTAAAATCGAGGAATAACAATAATCCGGGTATGTTTTCTTTTGCTGTGTATGTCATGATGTCTAAGAGTAGTCTTATGTTTTGTGTAATACTTCTCCCTTTTATATAAGCAGTTTGATTAACATTTATTAGTTTGGATAAAAAAGGTTTTAACCTATTCGCTAATATTTGTGTCAATATTTTGAAATCAACATTAAGCAAGCTGATTGGTCTCCAGTTATCAATGTTATTATCTTCCCCACCTTTATGTAGCAGTTTAAGGACGGCTTTTCTTTGAGATACCGATAACTCTCCTTTTTCCAAGCCTTCTCTAATAGAATTAATTACTAATTGGCTTACGATGTCCCAAAAAGCCTGATAAAACTCAACAGTAAGTCCGTCTGAGCCGGGGGTTTTCCCTTTTTTCATTTGCGATAACGCATTTTCGAAATCTTTATCATGCAGTGTGCTATCTAAATAAATATTATCTTCCCCAGACAAGGTGAGTGGTATTTCAACCTTTCCCAGAAAATTCTCTATCTCATCCTCATGCACCTGTCTGGATGTGTACAAATTTGCATAGAATTCCTTGCATTGTTGCAGTATTTCGGTGTTGTTTGTAAACATTTGATTTCCTGGTCCTATCAATTTTGTAATTGTGTGTCTTTTGTTATTACTTCTCTCTAGATTTAGAAATAATTTTGTAGACTTTTCGCCTTCTTCATAGTACCTTGTTCTTGCTCTTATCCTTGCTCCTGTTGCTTTGTACTTATAAAATTTATCTAGTTGTTCCTTTACTTGGTTGTATTTTTAGTAAAATTTCGTTATTGTCGTTTAGTTGTTGTTCTAAATCTAGAAGTTACTTTTTCGAGCGTTCGCACACATTTTGAGCGAAGGCGCGCTTTTTGTTTACTGTATTGAATTGTTTTTTCTTTTAATACCCTTTTTACATAGTTCCCACAGTGTTCTATTATCTTCTTCTTTGTATCTATTTTGAAAATGTTCCACTATTTCTATTAACATTTTTCTGTAATTCTTGTCTTGGCATAAACTGTTATTAAATCGCCATAGTCCAGGCCCTCTGCCTTCTGTTTAGTGTCTATTTGACTGTTATCCCTTGATGATCCGTGCGTGTAGCTGGTCTGATGTCGGTGCCGCTTACTCTACTTTTAAAGGATTTCTGGATTAAAAAAAGTCCAGTCTGCAAGCTACTGAGGGTTTCAATCTTCTCCAAGTAAACTGTAGTTTCTCTGGATATGTTTCTCTCCAGACATCATATAGTTGGAATATTTTACAAATGTCGTGTATTATTGAAGCTGCCTCTGTGTAATATGTATTATTTTGTCTTGAAGCTGGTTGCTTGTCCTTCTTAAGATCTAAGATTGTGTTCCAATCTCCTCCAATAATAAGTTCGTATATATTGTAGTCGTGTAGCCAATTGATAAGTTCTTTTAAGAAACACTTTCTGGTGGTTTGTGTGTTAGGGGCATAGATGTTAACAAAAGTGATCATTTCCCCTTTAATTTCACAGTTTATTAGTATTTTTCTTCCTATGTTATCACTGTGTATTTCCTGTTTAGTAATAGATATGTTGTGTTTAAATAGAATGCTTACCCCTCTACTTAAATTTGTTCCAACGTTGTGGTAACTTTTTCCTTTCCATTCCATCTTAATTTGCTCTATTATTTCAGCTGTGAAGTGTGTTTCTTGCAAAAAGATTACGTCTGTCTTTTGATGCTGTAACCATGTAAACATGTGCATTCTTTTTTCTTTTTCTCTTAGCCCTCTTGTATTCAGGGATAATACACTCAGTTTTTCTTGTCGAGCCATAGTTCCAATGTTTGTAAACAAATACTTACGTATGTTTGTTGTCTCTGTATGTCTAAAGAGTCTTAATCAATAATCCATATTCGTAGTCTAGTCCGTTCTGCTTTCTTTCCCGTAGATGACGTCGCTTTATCTGCATTAGCGTTCATGTCACTGCGGTTTGTGTTTCCTCCTCGGCAAATGAGCTTTCCCGCTGTTGTAGGTCCTCCATCTGTGCTTTTTTGTTGGCAATGTCTGTGCTGTTTCGGACGACGAGCTTGGCTCTCGAGGCCTCTTCGCTGGTTGAGATTCCTTTCCTTTTCGTAGGTATTTTAAGATTGATGACACTTTTGCTTCGTCCATATCGCCAAGTGAGTTACTTCTTTGTCTTGGCTTCTCCTTCTGCATAACCGGTGTGTCATCTTCGTTTGTGTTGTCGTCTTGTTTTTTCTTGCCTTTTTTTGTTTCTTTTTCTTTTTCTTATCTTTCTTGGTCGTAGGTTCTGTTGACTTGTCGTCACTTTCACTTTCTTCTGATTGTTTTTGTTTATCTTCGGTGTTTGGGGATTCCCCCATGGCGGATGTATTATTTTCCTTTCCAGTTTGGCTTACATGCTCCTCATACGCTCTATCAATGAAGTCCATATTTGACTCTGTTGTAGGTGTGCTGACAGCGGTCTGAGTGTCATCATTTGCTTTATTTTGGTCGCTGGCTGTGTGAGTTATCTGCTCTCGGTCTAGTTCTTGTCCGTTGTAGAAGACTCGCGCCCAGTGTGTCCCAATCTTCACATTTCGTTGTATGGCTTTTGTGGGTTTTTGTTCTATGTATATCAGCCTGTCTCCGTTGCTGCAGTTGGTAAGTCGGTTGTTATATCTGATTTTTCTGTGATTCACTCGTCCGACTGTTTTGCACCCTGCATTAGTCAGGAATTCCACTATAATGCTGTCATCAGCTGATTCTGGAATGTCCTTGATTGTAATTAGTGTGTTGTTCATGTTCTGCATTCTGTGTTTCAGGCTGAAAGGATTCGTTTCCTTACAGTCGACCGATTTAGCCCTTACGGTGATCCCTTCGATCAGCAACTTCGCTCTCGCTTCATTACTGTGTAGATAGACCCTCCATAAGGCCCGTACTCTCTGGATTGATCTCAGGTGGGCTGGATTAATGCTTTGTATCAGACAATGATACATCTCTTCCTCCTTTATGGGATTTGCATAAGCCTCTTCTTTCCTGACAATTTCTCTCTCCATTATGAATATAGGAAAAACCGTTTCCCTGCTGGTTCCTCGCTTTACTACTGTCGACCAGCTCACCTCCGCGTCGGTCGCCATGTTGTCTTGTTGTTGTCAGGACGCCGGCCGGCGTCCTTCTGGAGATGAACGAAATGAAGCACCAGCTAGACCCAGAACTCGCTTCTGCCCGCTGTACGTTGGTCTCTGTGGCTTTATGGTGCTTTTGGTCACACTACAGTTTCACGATTTGTTGGGAAGTCGGTATAAAAATAGCTGATAGTTTGCGGTGTACTGAAAAACGCTGCCGCCTTGGCTAGCCTCGTTTTCGTCCATCATTCAAGTCCAGCTTGTTGTTCATGCATTTTCTAATTACGGTTATCCTAATTAATATATAATATATGTAATAATATGTATATATAAACAATCATTCCATAATATAGCGAAAAAGTTATTGTGTTACTCTGCAGCTAAAAATGTAGATGACTTGCATTATATTGTTTTGTTTTCTTTTTATTGTTCTATTACTTATCCTACATTTTAAAATTCAAAGAGCATTGCCAAACAGGCTGCTTTGAAGGCTATTTGGCCTCTTTTCTAATTTTTATTCAGAAATATTGATTGCTATATCTACTACTACTCACTATTAATTATTAGTTTGATTGCATCGCTGTTTTGAGAATCATAAATTGTTTTGGTATTAATTTTTATCAACGACGGCTAATACTTCAATGATGTCAATAATTCTGTCTATGAATCTTTACCAATGTTAATGAAGTTTCTAGAGGTTCAGCCCTTCTTCAATTACATAAATTACTATACTTTTGTTGTCTGTTTCTTTATTTTGTAGTTACTAGTTTGTTTATTCCTGCTCTATAAATATATATGTTTTCTCTTAGACTACGAAACCAATTTAAGCACACTGTTTTGCAGAGAATAAAAAATACTGGCTTGCTACGTTGGTGGTTATCCTGGTATTAACTGGTGGGATCACCTACGGAATCATGGCAGGAGTCCATCACAACACCCAAGACATTCAGGAGGTAAGGTCAACATATTTGCAATGGGCTCTATTTTACACCTTACGTTTTATTTAGTATTATTTCTACTTATGTAATACTCCCATCAGGAATACGTACTCCAAAAGCAGCTGGGCTGGAAATTCACGTTTGGAAGTAGGTGCAATCGTGTATCTAACCTAAATTTCGTGTGCAGAGACAAAAACCTGGACGAACAACAAAAATTAAGATAGAATGTTAGTAATGATACTGCCTTTCTTGTATATGATAGTCTGGTATTCTCACTTTAAAATTGTGAACGTACATGTATACAATAATTTGTTCCGGAGAAAATACAGCATACATGTATTTCAGTCCATTTAATACCTAACAGTATGGTATGGACTGAAATATATAAAAAATGTTTTATTAATAAATATATTTTTCATAGGGTATTGGTTGTCTCCTTCGAATCATCTACCAAAAATAATTCATTTTAGCTTTCGTCGTAAACCCCTTTAAAACAAGAATTCCGAGACCTCATACCTCCATGAAATATGGGCTTGATATGCAAATGTAAATTTCTTCTTTAATTATGCAAATGACCTCTGCATTAACATAATATATACATCGTGATGTATGTTAACTTTTGATTAACTTACAGATGTCCCAAGTATGACATCCCCATCATTCACCATTAAAAAATCATAGACTTTTCGCATTATTTATGCAAATTAGGTCATCATTTGCATAATTAGTGTCTTTTGATGCTCCAACTGCCATAGCTTACATGCATTACATGTATGAAAGTAGTATAATGTAAAACACTGTAATTATAGAATTTCCTCATTAAATATGCAAATAAAGTCCGCATTTGCATAATTTGCATTTTATCATGTACAACTGTCTCTCAGGTACCTACACACCAAAAATGATGAAAATACGTTGTTCCAATCTGGACTTATTGGCTTTGAAAGTTTTTACCAGAAACTAACCTGCAGTTCCAGAACAAGCCGCTAGGGGGACCAAACTTACGCCACTTATTTCTAACAAGATAAGCTACTAGTATCTGTCACCAAAAAGTCAAGACCATAGCTTGTTCAGGACAAAAGATACAAAAACCGGAAGTTCTGCTGCAGTACCAAGGTCATCCACCAAGAGGCCCATACTTGACCTTGACCTTGACCTATGTCTTTCCAAGACTTACCATCTTACCAAATATCATAACAATCCATAAAGGTGTTCTGAAGTTATGCTGACTACAAAGTTGCGGAAACACACACAGACACACAGACAGACAGACACACAGACATACATACAGACAGACACGCCAAAAACAATACCTCAATTTTTCATGGAGGTAATTATATAATTGAGGAATTTTTGACTCTCAAATTAACTGTACAGCGGGGTGAGACGAAGAAGAAAGGTATGCGGAGTAACAGCCACTAGGCATGCAGCTTTCTATTAGCATGGCAGGATGTGTTGTTCTTGCTGGTTGGCTGATGACTTTTGCAATCTGCAAGCAGATACGGGGTAGTGTGGGCATATTCAAGCAGATGCGGAGTGGGGTGGATCCTGTCAAAAGTGCGGCAATTTGTATTAATGACGGGTGATTCTCGTTTGGGCATTTCGTGAACACTTTTTATCTAAATCACTGTGTGGGGGTATTGAGCACTACATGGGGGTTTAGAAAACACCTTATACTGAAAAGCATTGTATGGGGGTTTCGAGAATACTTTATATGGGTATTGGGGTATACACGAAAACATTTCATATCGAAGAGCACCACACATGGAAATAGTTTATTTTGGAATGAAGAAGGATATGGACTAAAATATAATGAATTTGTTGCCAAGCAGATGTACATGTCTTCCTTAAAGTTTAAAGTTTATATTTATATTTCATTCTAGTTCTTCCAGGCTTCTCCTATGCCAGAAGTCAACAGCTTGAGCACATGGCATGCACCAGAACCGACAAACACACCTATACTTTTAGCTCTCATTAGTACCAACACACCTATTACTCGGGCCATCGATGGAAGTACCAACCCACCTACCCACAAAAGTAAGTATAGATTAATTAATGTTAGCTTAACTACAAAGTAACGATAAGCATGAGACTGAATGACTTAGCAACACAATTAGTTAAGTTTAACATAATATGTATGAAATATTATGTGTATCATTTGGGAACAAAATACAACTAAAACAAGAGTTCCGAGATCTCATACCTCCATGAAATATGGGCTTGCTTTGTCCTCATTAATTATGCAAATGCCTCTACATTAACATATTATATGCATAGCGATGCATACCTTTAAGTAAGTTACACATGTTACGAGTCATAAAATTCCCATCATTTACCAATAAGAATTTCCACATTAACTGTGCAAATAAGGTCATCATTTGCATAATTGATATCTGTTGATGTTCCGCCTGCCACAGATTAAATAGATTACACGTATAGCTGTACCATTATATGAAACACTGTATTTATAAAATTTCCTCATTAATTATGCAAATTAAGTTCTCGTTTGCATAATTTGAATTTTATAATGTACAACTGTCTCTCAGGCACCTACACACCAAAAATGATGAAAATACGTTGTTCCAATCTGGACTTATTATCTTTGAAAGTTTTTGAAAGTTCTGCTGCAGTACCAAGGTCATCCACCAGGAGGCCTATACTTGACCTTGACCTTTGTCTTTCCAAGACTTACCATCATACCAAATATCATCACATAAAGGCGTTTTGAAGTTATGCTGACTACAAAGTTGCGGAAACACACACAGACACACACACAGACAGACACACACACAGATATACATACAGACAGACACGCCAAAAACAATACCTCCGTTTTTCATGGAGGTAATAAAATAATATTTATATACTGTCCACATTATCTTCAAAATCATTCAACATTTACCATGTACCATTAAATATATAAAGTTATGTGATACAATGTTGCGATCACTGAAAGAGAGTAACTAAAAACGAGGAAAAAATTAAAGGAAATCAAAATAGCTGCAAATGGTTTTAGAAAAACACTGTTTTTCATAAATACAATATGAGATTTTCAAGAAGCCAATGTAACCCTATTCAGACCGGGCATTTTTGCCCATGCTGAGACGGGGTTTTTTCGAAGCCCGCCCCTTGTAACTCAACAACCACTTATCGTAAGGTCACAGCATTTTCAGAGAATGGTGTAGTCATAAAAATCAAACAGAACAACAAATTTGGGGTATTATGAAGTTGGTTTTGGGGGCTATCTTTTCGTACGTATACGGTTAGTTTCCTTTAAGTCCCTATGAGGTCTTATTTGGTCTGTTGTCGGTGAAATATGAAATATAAAGAATTATTTTTGACTCGGGCAAAGTGTTGACGTGTTGGTATAGTTTAGCTACAGGAACGGATCGATAAGCTGTTGCCCTCCGGATGCCTTTTGCCCAATTTCTTTTTTTTCAGAGTGCAATTTTCCATTTACGTACAAAGGAATAATCTACAGTTCCTGTACCACCGTCGACAACACTGGTCGTCCCTGGTGTTCTACAACCGTAATCTACCGGGGCGAATGGAAACACTGTGACGCAAGTAAGTTCATGATCACGATGAAATGTATCCTTCTACAATTTGCCTTTCAGGATTCGTGTGGGACGTTGCCTGAACAACCTGGGCATGCTTCTTTAACTTCGTTTTAGCTGTATTTTCAACTCATGTACTCGATCACGGTCGAATCTTTAATGTGTGTCTAGTTTGTCGTTTTTTCGACGTAGTACGTGGTAAAGAAAACGAAAGGGTTTTGGGTCTAAATTTTAGGTAACATTTGTCATAAATTGCCACGAATTATCATTAAATATTAACATGGCTAAAGAGTGTAATAAATGGTGATTTTTGGTTAAAAATTGATTTTGGCTTTGAACCATACTTTCGAGTATTTCATCACCCGTTTGACCCAGATATAGCGTTGTGGTGTGCTGCGTGCCGAATTGCAACCCCTCGTAACGTGGACGATTTTAGTACCAGGATTTTCTTGATAATGTACCGGGTATAGACAAAGTTTGTGTCTTGCTACCAGCATCGGTCATTTCTGCTGGAAAGTTTTCGTTTTAATCATTTAGTCACGTTTTAATCACGTTTTTACATTTAGTTCATATTATATTGAGTAAACCTTTTGGTTAATATGTTTATGATAGTATTGCGGGGTTAAAACGACAAGTACATGTTACACATATTTTACCAAAGCTTCCGCTTTTATGATGAAGACCATAGTTAAATGTCTGGACGTTCGTATCTCGAGTCATCTGGCAAACATAGATTGGTCTGTAATTGTTGCACTCTTACACAACATACTCTTAGACAAAAGACCGATACGTTTATGAAGGGTAGTACACACATTCTTAAATGTTATAACTACATTCTTTTTCCCGTAAATAATTTCATCATGTTGGTAAACGATTGAATAGCAAAGTTCTTTCATCACAACCATTTATTTTTCACTTTTTTACTGGTTTACTGTGCACTGACACTAGAGGTAATATCTAGTGTCAGTGCACAGTAAACCAGTCAGAATTGCCCTAATGAAGATGACAGACGGTCATCGAAACGTCGGCTCTTGAAAAATAAATGGTTGTGATGAAAGAACTTTGCTATACATTATTATAAATTCAGACTTATTGTACCTTGTTGTATTTCAGCTAATATGACTATTGTCTTGACAATTCAACTTTTTTGATGATATGATGGCTTTGGAGGTGCACCTGTTGTGCCTTCCGTTGCTTATGAATAATTAAATAGATGATATTATCCGCCGTGTTTTGTGTTTCCCAGGGTCAAAAGGTAGGGAGGTTATTCCAACTGTTACCATAGGACGTGGTGGATTGTTTGAAATGCGGAGTCAATCTGTCTCCTCTCACCGCCTTTTGACTGACTGACTGATGCCTGACACGTAGATGAGAAGCAGTTTAAATAAGTGACTTTTACAGCGGACACGGCGCGGTCCCTTTATGCAACTAGTGCTAGTACTGACATCGTGATCTCGTATATATCCGTTATTAAAATCAAATACGACTCTTGGTGGCAAATGATGAGCAGATAGCTTATTGGCGCAGTGTGTTTTGGCTAGTAACATTTAGACAGATTAACCAAAGAGGCTCTAAATGGGCGTCACTCCACCGTCAGGGAAAGGAAGGTAGTGTAAAGTGCCTTTCCCAAGGGACATGGTGAGTATCGAAGCCAGGCCCTATTGGTTCCGTGTCCAATGACCTAACCGTCGCGCTACCGACGCCACGTTGTGCTCGTTAATAACCTACAAAAAATCGCTTAAGCTAGGGCATTGACCTGTCTACACGATAGTGAATGGTAGGGGAAGGAAATACAGGGTTCAAAATACCTCCTGTATATGCAAATTAGAGACATTTGGGGCGTTTGGTCTGACAACGTGGTCGTAATATCAAAGGTTATTCACTGATACTCGGGTTAGGTAGGTTGTAGCCTCTGCTAGCCACCGCGGATTGCTGGAAAAATAGTAGAAATTGGTGGAAATAAAGGGATAGTATACCAGAGAAGATTCCGGGGAATTGAAGATCCAATTCGCGACTCACGGAATAAGATGAAAGACATATGGATCCCTTAGGTTTGTACTGTTGTTATGAGTACACGGATGAAGTAAAAACTCACGGGGACTTACGTTTTTTCTAAGCGCAAGTATACACTAGGGACTATGGCATCAAAGACTAAACACAGACTTATTTCCCATCTCGGCACATGCAAGGGGCACACTGAGAAAGATTAAGCTCTCTTCATGTCCTACTGTTGTTTCATTCTTGGTAGGGATGTTTTCTGTACCTGGTTACAAATGTATCGAGGTGTAAAGTAGACTCACCTCACCGTCCCATAGCAGTCTGTACTGCCGTCGGGGCAACTAAACTGTCAACAAGACTCATCCACCCAGGGCGGTTCTCAGCTAGACTTGTCAGGTGACTCAGGTGTGTCCTGTCCATTCCTTCAGGTCATTAGTCCAGGTCCTTCGAGGGCGCCCTCTCAGTCGTCCACCCTCCGCCTTCCCTTGCAGTGTAGTGTGAGCTAAGGTACCCTTCGCTCTGTACAGTATAGACTCACGTTAATTTTGAAGCTACACAAAAATACGATTGGAAGCATGAAAACGTCACTGATGTGGCTTCTTATTTTTGGCGTGATCTCGTTCAGTAGCAGTAAGTAGAGAGGTTGTTTTGACGTTATTTATTCCTGTTTAATTACCTTCTAGTGGAAAACACAACCCTAGTGACCTAAAGCATACCCTTACATCAATATAGCAGATAACGAGCAAGGTTTTGTTTACAAGTGTGACAGTACATACAGTTTTTTGTTTATGATATAGATTAGGCTCTGATTTATTGTTTTGTCTTTTATGTTTACGAAGTGATGCATTTCATTCCTTTTATACGTTATGGGGTATGTGTATATGTGATGTTTCCACCGAATCAAAACAACTACTAAAATGCTCGAGAACATTCTTACAAAGTTGTTCTAGTGACAAATGCATATGTTGTAATAGTTGGCAGTAAACTTAGCACAATATATCATTTCTTATAGTTAACAACTTGAAGGTTTATGATGTCTTAATTTCCAAATGTTGGAATCTTTTTTTTTGCCCGCCTTATTCTTTTCGCCCGTTTCCATAGAGTCTGAGAAGGATATCATCCATAATATTTACCCGAGCAAATTTCTGTCCACACCAAGAATTTTTTTAACGTAGAGATAACGGCATGATGTTCTCAATACTGTGTGAGACCTTAAAAACTTTAAAGTTTTTTAGTAGACAATTCGTTTGGACTTGACATGCTATTCTGCCATATCTTTCATCGATATAAAAACTACGCTGTCATGAAGGTTAAACGAATAATATACAGACTCTGGTATGGCGAATAATAGACTCTACATTTTGATTTGCTTAGTTTTAATTAAACATATAGTAGTCATCTTCACTCAGCTTGAAAAAGACTTATATCATAGTCCTTCGTGGGCATGTCTGCCAAAAATGTAGTGTGGCATACAACGCAATGTAATTCAGCAAAAAGCCTGATACATATATATGTATGTATATTAACTCACCATATAGTAAATCACCATATAGTAGTATGGAAGGTTAAAAATCACCATATAGGAGTATGGAAGGTTACTTTGTAGCATTTATTGTACAATTTATTGTACAATCCGTTACACTAAGGTCTATGTTTCATACAATGATTACACACTACACATTCCTGTCAAATTCAAACAACATACACACAGAGCATACCGGGTCACAACCAAACTGATACAATAATAAGTAAGGTATTATTTATACAATCGTTTAAAGTTATGAAACTACCGACATTTTTTTGTAACGTTTTATTTTATGTATGAATTAATAAGTTGCTAATTACAACAATCAATATGTTATGAACAAGGTTGATGGAGTAAGCCGAAAATTTGGGTAAGTCCCAATTCTGTAATTTTGAAGTGTTGGAAGTTAAAGCTTAGTCTTTATTTCATAATGACTTGTACCAACACACTGAACTTTCATGTTAACAATCAATATGTATATTGATAGTTTTCTCCTTGATTACATATATCGTTAAGTATTGAAATTCGTCTTACAGCATAATGCCACGTTAACATTTCTTTGCTTAGAAGCAATATCTTAAAAATTTTATATGATCTATAGAAAGTGTTAATTACCTCTGATTAGGATGCAAACGTTATTGATATGGAATTTACATAATTACTCATCAAAATAAACTATAAGTGAAGCATACTTGTAAAATATTATGGTAGAGAAAAATATTTTCAGATCGCCACCAAATTTAAAGGAATTGTGTAGAAGACTATCAATTGATACAAAATTAACTGGTAAGATATTGTCACAATAGATTGAAGTTCTGAAACTTTCGTTTTTTTTTCGTTTCTTTTTTTAATGTTTTGTTTTATTTGTGTCAATAATGACGCAAATACGTTTCTAATTAGTGCAGTATATATAGCTTACTCGCCATGAAGTACATATATAGCTAAATGTAAAATTTCTTGTTTTTGGCAGAATATACTATTTAAACACTTTCTCATTTTCAAATGATGCTTACATTTACACAATGTAAGCATAATACAGTTCATATTTGGTTAACTTATCAGTATAGTTAGTATGGCATTCCAATCGCTAAAGTATCGCTAAGTATAAGTATATAAAGTTGCAATGATGAAAAAAAACGGAATTATGGAATTTCTTTCTTAGTTAACATACACCATTTAAAAACGCCTTAGTTTGCATAAATTGTGCCTGATTATGTGTATTGACTAAGGCTACCTATGTGCATTGGTGGTCTCCTCATCCTAACATCCTAAATAGACCCATTTAAACTGCTTACGTCACATTTCAAATAGAGGGGACATTTCAAATAGAATGCGGAATTCGAACGCAGCTTGCAGAAAAGTCACACGCTGAGACGGAGCTAGAATCAAGGAAACCAAAATGTACCAATCAAGAAGGATATACAACTGAAATATTCATTTAGTCAATCCGTGCGCCGCATAAAACCTTGAAAAAGACAAACAAAAAGATGGAGAGGCAGGTGCGTCCGAAGGAGCTGAGACATTGAGAGAAAAAAAAAGTAGAAAACAAGGTAGGGTCAAGGTAGTCAGCAGATGTAAGGTATCCCAAACGTTGTTGGAGATGGTTAGGGCATATTCTACGTACGAGCAAGAACAACCATTCATACGTTCCCCTCAGATGGACTCCCAAGGAAAGCTCCTCTAGGCACATGGAGAAGGACTGTGGAAGAAGAAATAAAGACAACCCAAAAGACCTGGCATGAGAACGGATGGCTGGGCCAAGATTGGAACGGCTGGAAGAAGTTTGATGGTGCCTTGGTCTCCAACGGGAGCAAAGGTGATTAATTAAGTAAGTACTCGGGTCCGTAGAAGGCGAGGTGCTTGTCCAGTGTTAGATACAGCTGGCTGAAAAGCGGCCGCTGGATGGGCTGCCAGCGCCAACACTGCTGCATCAGATCGTACCTGTGGAGAAAGCGACATCTACCGATCGTCATTTGAACTTAAGCAATTTAGGTCCTCGGGTAAAATGCATTATGGCCTCATGGTTTACCTTATTGCTATTCACAAAATTTGGAGCATGTAAAAGTGTGTTGTATGGAGTTTCAGTTTCGAGCAATAGCATGCATTTTTGAGGTTGAGCAGGATAACGTAAATAGTTACCGGGTGTATTTCGATGATATGGGTGCTTCTGTTCCTAACTAATACGTCATTCTATGAAAGAGTTAAACTTGTCCGAATGCTAACAATAAGTGTACATAAACAGACTTACATGGCTCGCGGACAGTCTTCAGGTTGGTCCATCCTGAATCCAGCCTGTAGGCGGTCTTTCAGCTCGGATACTGCAACGCCTGGGTAAGGGTCGCCCCCTAGCGTGCAGATCTCGTACAGCACTATCCCGAAGGACCACCTGTTAAAAGTTGATTTGAAGTCACAGTAACTTTGAGAGATGGCCTTTTAGAATATGGGTCTGGATCAGGATTGGTCATACTATAGATAGTATAATAAGACTACTCACACATCGCTCTGTGTGGTGTTAGGTTGGAGTTTGAGATTGGTTATCATGTTTAACTGCAGGTATTATCATGATAAGACTCTTCACACAAACAAACAAACAAACACATCGCTCTGTGTGGTGTTAGGTTAGAGTTAGGGATTGGTTATCATAGTTAACTGCAGGCATTATCATGATAAGACTTACACATCGCTCTGTCGGTGTTAGGTTACAGTTTTGGATTGGTTATCATATCTAACTGCAGGCATTATGATAAGACTATTCACACATCGCTCTGTTTGGTGTTAGGTTAGAGTTAAAGTTTGATTATAGTAGTTAACTGTAGATATTATGTTAAGATTACTCCCACATCGCTCTGTGTGATGTTAGGTTAGAGTTAGACATTGGTTATCATATCTAACTGCAGGCATTATGATAAGACTACTCACACATCGCTCTGTGTGATGTTAGGTTAGAGTTAGACATTGGTTATCATAGTTAACTGCAGGCATTATGATAAGACTACTCACACATCGCTCTGTGTGGTGTTAGGTTAGAGTTAGAGAGTTGATATTATAGTAATTAACTGCAGGCATTATGATAAGACTACTCCCACATCGCCCTGTGTGGTGTTAGGTTAGAGTTTTGGATTGGTTATCATATATAACTGCAGGCATTATGATAAGACTACTCACACATCGCTCTGTTTGGTGTTAGGTTAGAGTTAGCGAGTTGATATTATAGTAATTAACTGCAGGCATTATGATAAGACTACTGCCACATCGCTCTGTGTGGTGTTAGGTTAGAGTTAGAGATTAGTTATCATAGTTAACTGCAGGCATTATCATGATAAGACTTACACATAGCTCTGTCTGTGTTAGGTTAGAGTTTTGGATTGGTTATCATATCTAACTGCATTATGATAAGACTACTCACACATCGCTCTGTTTGGTGTAAGGTTAGAGTTAGAGAGTTGATATTATAGTAGTTAACTGCAGATATTATGATAAGACTACTCCCGCATCGCCCTGAGTGGTGTAAGGTTAGGGTTAGAGAGTTGATATTATAGTAGTTAACTGCAGATATTATGATAAGATTACTTACACATCGCTCTGTTTGATGTTAGGTTAGAGTTAGAGTTTGATTATAATAGTTGACTGCAGATATGATAAGACTACTCACACATCGCTCTGTGAGCTGTAGGCTTTCCCATCCTCCAGCCGCTCCGGCGCCATCCACTTCCAGGGCACCCTCTGGAGCCGGTCCTGCCGACGGTACCCTCGGCTGTAGATGTCTTCTGCCAGCCCGAAGTCAGAAATCTTCACATGCAGGCGTTTTCCGACCAGCACGTTCCGAGCGGCCAGGTCTCCGTGGACGTAACGAGACCGGGCGATGTGATCCTGGAACATGAACAACACATAAAGTTCGTAACGGTTCTGCTATTTTACATCAGTCTTGGCTAAGATCCAGCCAACCAATGCTGCAATTATGACGTTTCGTTTGGGAGCATTTGATGTATTGTATATTGTAATCCACAATTGTACAGATGAAATAGATTCTTATGTACTGATTTCATGCATATGGTCTGCATCTGGTGCATTTGTGGCACCTAGTACAGCTGTAGCACTGGGTACGTCTAAATCACATAGCACATCTATACTGGAATTTGCAGCACGTGGAACATCTGCAGCAATTCCTACGTTGTGCAGCACCTGGCACATGTATCTCTGCAGCACCTGATAGTGGTACTTACCATGCCTCTAGCGATCTGCCGGGCCACCTGATACATCTGTATAACCTCAAAGGTGTAGATATCGTCTCCAGGTTCATCAGAGGTCGCTTCCTATGGAAACGCAAATATAAAGGCATGTTGTAAAACATAATTAAAAGAGTAGACTAAACAAACTTTTCTAACGTCCAAATGGCACAAACATATATAAAGTAAAAACTAACCTTTTCCAGAATGCCCCTTAATAATTTGGTCCGTTAACTAAAAATACACCATCCTGATCATTCTTAATCGCTTGCAGAATTCAAGAAATACTTCTTGGGGTTCCTAGCTCCTAGTTGAACGTACCACATTTCAGAAAAAACAAACAAACAACCATGTGTCTCACCTCCCGACATTTTCTCAGAAAGCTCTTCAGGTCTCCGTACGGCATGAACTCCGTGATGAGATACAGATGGTCTCGCACCACCGTGCAGCAGCCGAGCAAACCCAGCAGGTTCTTATGAACCCCCAGGTCCACAACTGCACGGATTTCTTCCAGGAAACCCAGCTTGTCATCCTCACTGGCGTTTTCTGTGGATTAAGAAAACATTCAAAACTGTAGCGTTACGTACTAGTGGGAACTATAGAAATAGGGATAATCATACATGATCAAGGTAACTAACAGGCGTTTTTCTGTGAATTTTAGAAAATGTAAAGAGCTTTGAAAAAACATTTACATACAGAGTTTTGTGTATTTTACATATAGAGTGCAGATCTGGAAAACCACACTTTCCATTCAGCCACGTTCAGAATTCATGCACATCTAGATTAAAAGTGCGTTGGAATATTGTGTGAAATACGTACAAAGCCATTAATGTAAAAACAAACAAAACGTAATTTGCATTCGAAACCTTTCAGAGTTTTAACGACGACGTCCTCCGTACGGTCGTCCCGCGTCAGGGTTGCCCGGTAAACGATGCCGAACGCCCCACTGCCGATCTTCTCACCAAGCGTCACCCGGCCGGGGTCGGTCTCTAACTTCGGGAACTGTGGTCGGGCTGGAACCGGCGGGACCATCTCCTCCAATCTCCTCCTATGGACTATACAACAACGTGGGGCAAGGATGCTAGGGTAAATGTCGAGGAGAAAAATTCGATTGAAAAGATATTGTCATTTATCGACGAAGAAAAAAATCCATCCAGACTATTTCCTTTTGTGTTAAGTGCATGTAATTACGCGAGTTTTGACATACTATCAAATAAAAAAATGGGACTTGAGGGTAGCTGTGTCAAAGAATCTTTTCAGAAGACCAGAACACCTATTGGGATATATAGATAAATATATAGAATTTCCCATAACCCTATCCAGACCTGGGAGAGGCTAAAAGTGCCCGAGCTAACTTTGATGTCGGATAGCGTCTGAGCGGCTTGCGCTAGAACCAAATCAAGAAACTTCATGAGTTTTCCCAAAATGTTTTTGGCAACATTTTTTCGGGGATCAGTGTAATAAGTTAGTGACATTTTGTGTTGCCACGGCAGCGCGTTTCTGACAATTATTTTTGGTGAAATTCAGTAATTTTCGTTTTAATAGACTGTAATGGGTTTATGTCAAGTGCCTCATTCTTTCTAATTTCAATAACATCTAATGCAATTAAATGTAATCTTTATCATTAAAAGCGCATACGTTATGCTAATTTGAAGACGTTATTGGTCAAAATTCAGGATGGCGGACCATACTGTATATTGTTTACGAGTTCTGAAGGGGGCAATGATTACCGCCCCCCCCCAACCCACGAATCCCCCCCCAAAAAACGGTCTAGATAGGGTTAGAATGTTGTCAACTACACATACCTTTGACTTTGAGTCAATGGTGTTTAAATGTCAATTTGTAGATAAACCTTATATAATAAACGATGAAAAAAATACAAATTCATAACTTACAGTCCTTCAAATGAAAATTGGAAACCGTACTCACTGATAACATCATCTGGTACAAAGTAAACAGTCGATTGTTGGTAGTTTTCTTCTTTTCTTTTCTTCCTCCTACGTCTTAAGTACACCGTGAAGACGACAGCTGCCACAATCAGCAATGCGGCGATACCGGCACTGGTGCCGCCGATAATGGCTTCAGTGGACGTGCGACTTTCCTCTGTAGGTACTGTGTGGGTGTTAGAATATTTAGGTTTCTTTTCTGGCGTCAGAACGGCAACACCAGTACTGGTGTTATTAGTGACGAGCGTTGCGAAATAAATGTGGTATGGCAAATCATTCTCCAGATCATGTGATTTGATTCATTTACACGCAATGTAGAAGAGGAAGGACCGATGTCGTCTGTCATTGTGACCTTTTCATAGTCGCGATATACCGACTCAAATTCTTGTCTTCCCCATATCACTTGTACCATGAGATGGGTACAATATGTACATTAGTTTCTGCATGCATTAGAGGGAATGCAATCCCTTTTGTTGTTGATTTTACGAATATTGTACGAAATCTGATTTTTCTGCTAAATTAAATGTAAATAGATGTTCATGAACATATAATAATATTTCCTTAGTAGGTTAGAGTCTTGGATAGGTTATAGTTTAAATAGCCGCCCAAGAGAGCTCTTTTCTTTTAGAATTCAGATCTTAAGAAAATATGAGACAGCAAAAAAGGCTTCAGTAACTCACGTTGGCAAGTCGGAATGTCTCGGTTCCAGTTGCCGTCCTCTTGGCAGGTTGCATCGGACCTACCCACGAGTTCGTACCCAGGATTACAAGAGAACTGGATGTCGTTCCCAGAGCAGTAACCGTTAGTAGCATTGACTCGGCCGTTCATGATGTCGGTGGTATTGTCACAGCAGATACCTGATAATATATAAAGCTGGCATGAAGAACATTAAATGCTCTGAAAATTAAATTTTGAAAAAAAATCTAATAAAAATATCAACAGAAATACATACACCACCCCAACCATCTCCGTTTGAGGGCCTAGTTTGTTCAAATACGCTGCTTACAGTGATGCTACACTCTTTACTTTCTGGTAACGAAAAAGAGCGTACAACATAAATTCTTCCAGAGAAAAAAAAATGTCAACTCACGTTGGCATGTCGGAATCTCCCTGTCCCAATTTTTGTCCCGACAGGAAGCGAAGGAGCTGCCCACAAGCTCATATCCAGTATCACAAGAGAACTGGATGGAATTCCCAGAGCAGTAGTCATTATTAACCGTGATCTGGCCGTTCTTTATCCTGGTTGTGTTGTCACAGCAGGTCCCTAAAATTACAATTGTCAAAAAGGTTATCCTTAGCCTTTTTTTCTTCAAAGCAATATCAAACTTGTTACGACAACGCATGTTGGATACGTCGACTTCTCCGCAGCGGAACATGGCTGATGATAATTTTTTTTTTATTTCAACACCCAAAAATACAAAACATAGTGGTGACGCTCTCAAGCAAAAAGCTTATATTGACGTCACCACTAGACATTAAATAAAAATTACATTACAAAACATGGGTATCGTCCAGTAGGTAACAAGAGAACAGAGTTTAGCTATTAAGATATTATAAATGAATACAGACTGAACTAGAAAGGCCAATATTTGCTTTGGAGCAAATACAGCTATGGGTTCACCACATTTTACGACATGGCAGGGAAAGAATGAGAAACACAAGGGAAAACAATGATTTACATTGATATAACTATAATATGAAGTAACATACGACTAAAACAACAGTTGGATAGCTATTCCCTACTTTATTGGTTAGGATTTTTAATTGCATAATGCAAACTGTTGATTTTCAAAATAAAAATAACGTTCATGCCCCGCATTCCAATGCTGGAGCAGGAAAGCTTGAAATACCTACCAAAACACTTGAATACAGACATACTGTCAGTATGGAAATGCTCTGTGCAGGTGTTAATCAAGTTAAATCCCAACAGCCAATCAGCAAGAAGAATAGAGGAAAGCTGCATGCCTATTGGTTGATGCCCTGCATTCCATTGTGATGACTCATACCCAAACGTGGTAAACATAGCACACTAACACAGTAATACATTTGATATAACACAGCCAAAAAACTCAAATAAAACCATTCTAAAAGCCTGTATCACAAAAATTAGAAAAAAACGCCTAGGGGTATTTGCCCACTGTACCTCCATACCAAATTTCAGGACCTTAGGCCCTAAAATAAAGAAGCTGAATCCATTTAAAAATGGCAGGAGAAGAAGAAGGAGGAGGAGGAGGAGAAGGAGAAGAAACACCAGAAAAAGCAATATGGTTTCACCTCACCACTTCGTGGTGTGGTGAACCCATAATAAATGAATATTAATCAGTTGTTAAATGGCTTAGTTTCAGAAAGATATAGCTGTGTAATAATGAGTATTTGAGAGTTGACTTTAGATGAAAGTAAATGTGATCCATTCAGTAGCAGATACACAATAACATTATCGGATAAGTTGTTATTGTACATCCATGCCCGTCGTGGCATGAATATACAATAAAGGTATTTCATTTCATTTCAATATCTAAGAATGGGATGTTTAATTGTAAAAGTCTGTCGAGGAGGCGTACACTATGTTGGTTGTATATTGGGCAGTAAAGTAACAAGTTTTTTTTTTAAAGCTGACATTTCGGCTGACGAAGGTTTTACTGCCGTTATTGAGGTTGTTGAAGTTGTTGAAATGATATTACCCAAGTTAATGAAATTGGTACAAGACCACTTAAAGAAGAAAACGCATCTGATATATGTATGTAACTCTTCATATATACATGTACATGAAAAATAGCAATTTTGAAACACGCAGCACTGTGGCGATTTTGATGACAGCACATGCTACACAAATGCTTCATATTGACATTCCTGAGTAAGAACAATGCAGCAGGCAAACGTAAAAGTGCAAACATAAAAAAGAAACATAGAAACTTCTCGAGGACTTTTCATGCAACAACGACATCTAGCGACATGCGGCATGTCTGCAGGCCTAGTCATACGTCAGGACTTGAACAATTAGTTTTTGAGCGTTAAAAGCAAAACAGCGACTGTTAAAAAGAAAATTAAAAAAAAAATCCTCTCCGGGGATCGAACTCGCTATGTGCACACCCCGCCACCGCCACTCAGCATCGCTACCGCTTGAGCTATCTGATTGCGTAATTGTCTGACTGCCTAAGCAACATAGTATACATAGCGATCCGAGAAAATTGGGCAGGTCCGAGCAGGATGAACGAATTATGATTGAAGCATGAAAGCCCGTCTTTAAAAAGAGTAAGTATCAAACGTATTGACATTCCTGAGTAAGAACAATGCAGCAGGCAAACGTAAAAGTGCAAACATAATAGAGAAACATAGAAACTTCGCGAGGACTTTTCATGCAACAACGAGATCTAGCGACATGCGGCATTATTTTTGTCATTAACATAATTTATGCAATTTTCTTTAGATTTGTAGTACGATCAATAAATTAGCGCCTAAAAACTTATGTAACCATACTTCGATCAAAGATATGTCACTAGATGAGACTGTTACTAGATAAAGTTTCTTTTTGTAAAGAACATGGAACTAAAAGCAAGTCTATTGCATACACCACAAACCGGAAAGAAGTAAACAGGTATTGCATGGCCTGCAGTGTTACCAAACTACCAAACAAAGAAACAAAGAAAGAAGGATGCGCCGCCGAAATGTAAAAAAAATGAGGAATGCTTTCGCTTCGGAACCCGCAGCTGCAAGAGGGACTTGTAGTTAGTTTACGTCTAAACAGACTATGATTTATTGTAGCAGCACGCAGTATTAATAGGCGCCCCCCGGAGTCTGTGACGCGGGTATAGAAAGTAGTAAAGCGAATATTCTTGAAGGCTGGGTAGAAAGCCTGATAAGAGCGTCAGCCAGACGTAAATTGCGCTGTGTGGTGTAGGAATGTATCGGGTTTGAGACTGTATGATTTGAATTGTGAAGGTTTTGCAGTTCGTGTATAAATGCGCCGTATTACGCAACTGGCTTTCCGGGTGAGTCGGCTGCAGTTCAAGTCACGTCCGTGGAGGGCGATTTCAAAGTGTACGTTACGAGTGGATACATTAGGATTAGGAATCAGGATTTTTTTATTTCTAGATATTTTGTAGTTTGTGCCTTCTTCTCAAACATATTCGATTTTCGTATTTGTGAAGTGCATCCTACTATAATTTTTTACCGCGTCGAAGTGAGTCATCTCGGGGTCCTTAATTAACTATAGAAATCCCCATAGGGCGAAAACTGCTACCTTCAATAGACACTTCGTTGCAGCGTAATTTTCGACCAAATTTGCTTGGTATACCAAGTACTTACGTTGACTCGCTTGAAATGTATCAGTTTGTTTCACCGTCAGACCCCGTTGCCATGGGAACGGCCACTATGACCGCCGCCTATGCTTAACTGTGGGATTTAGTATGGAAGTGCCACCGGCCCAAAGCCGCGCT
>NW_017803862.1:169969-210148 GCF_001625305.1 Branchiostoma belcheri | reverse complement strand
CCCCCTTTCTGCCGTAAACAAGCCTTACACTAAGTACAAATCACGCTAAAGGTTAGAGCAGGCACTAATGATCATCGTTAACAAGAAAAAGAGGGCCAGAATAGTACATTTTATCGGCTAATGGGACCACTAAATGACCCCTCGTACGGGCCTTGGACGGGCCCTAGCCCTATGGCAGGTGCCGAAGTGCAAAGTTGGCGATATCTCAGCAACCGTTTGGAGTTGTGAAATAATATTTGGCAAAGTTGCACATCTTGTCGAGTTTTGTCGACTGACCGAAAGAAAATCCAAGGTCAAGTTCGTTAAGCTGCAGGTTCCGACCCGAATGCGCGTTAAGCTTTGGTCCCAATATTACGCCGTTGCCCCGGCCGGGCTCTGGGGTCGGCTGTCGTGGTTACCCTCGTTGATCGGTCTCTGGCAGGTACCCGTCAGATGGTCTGACGATGTCTTGTAGTGGCCCCTGTGGATTCCGACAGGGTAACGCGTGCTTCTTACATCCCGGTAGGGTCCCTGCCGCATTCCCCACAAAAGACGGTTAGGCATTAGAAAGGCCTCTGGTCCTGGCGGGCACTCCTCATATTTCGAGATATATAAACAATCGGATCCTTTACATTCACTTAGTCCTTTCTCTGAGAGGACTGCTCGTGTCTTACAGACAATAATTATCCAAGCAGAAGATGCTGAAGACGTAAAAAATTGTTCCGGTGGACTGTCGTCAACCGGAGGGGAACCTCTCGGTGTTCTCACGGTTAGATCACTGCATCTTTTAGTCGGCCGCGCCGGGAACTACCCGGCAGGGCCCCTTTTTCGAATTGCGACCAAAGCTTTAGCAGGGCACAGGTCTATCTTGGTCCCGAATTAATCAAAATCTGTTTTGATGCTAATAGTAGGTAATTAGCATGTTTTTGTCATTTTGGGGCGACCCCATTAAAATATTTTCCCGACGACCAGCCATTCACTAACGCATTTTTTGGTTGCAATCTGGCACATATTTCATGTAAGACGGGGCGCGAATCCAGGCACGCGTAGTTTTTGCACTCACTTCACTTCACTTCCCGATCGTATGTGCCATGGCTGTCCATCACTGCCCCACTTCGGAATCAAATGTAATTTCTCACACGAAACATCCGTCACCCAAATCACGAAATCGCCTGGGCACGTAACCAGGGACGCTGGGCCATGCGAGCTCACAACCCGATCGGGTGACTTTCCTGTCCGGCATTAGTGCGCCTAAACTCCAACATTTTGTTAGATGTCTTACCCGTAACATCCGACTACCGCATCACGAAATCACCGTAGCCACTGTCCCTATTGCATTGAAGTAAAACCCTTCCCACGAAAAGGCTAGCGGGCAAGTCTCATCCACGGGCAAACGTGGACGAGCAGTTAATGCGGCATCACAATGCTTTGGTTTGTTCCTGGCAATGCAAGAGAACTCGCAACAGATACCTTTCCTTTTCAACAATTGTGGAATAGTTAGTGAAAATGCTTGGCCGTATGCCATGAGATCTTCGGTTGTTATGTACAGCAATTTCTACATTAAACCAAATGCTTAAGGTGACCTCACGTCTTTTAGACTTGAAAGGATCTTCATATATATTAAAAACTTTAATACTAGTCATTGGCCTAAGCCTTGAGTATGAACTACCTACCCTCTCCATCTAATTCCTAGAAAGGTGTGCCACGTACAGTCATCTCAAAGCACTCTTCTATTTCATGGATCTGGAATCTAAGAAAACACTAGACAACGAAAGATGCTTCAGTAACTCACGTTGACAAGTCGGAATTTCTCGGTCCCAGTTGCCGTCCCCTTGGCAGGTGGCATTGGACTTGCCGACGAGCTCGTATCCAGGGTAACAAGAGAACTGGATGTCGTTTCCAGAGCAGTAGTCCCCGTCGATAGGAGTGATTTGGCCGTTCGGAAGTCCTATGGTATGGTCACAGCAGACACCTGAAGATGTAGAAAAAAAGCAAAGCAAAATGACATTGGAAAATCATTAGAGCAGTAGAAAACAAACATGATTTCTGGAGGGCTAAACAAAAACAGTTCTTCGATAGAAAAGTGTGTCACGGTTCTCATCTTTTTAAATGTAATAGACGGCTTTCATGGATATGATTACTATTGCGCAAAAAAATAACAAGATTGTTTATAAAGCACAAATAAATACAATCAATGCACATGCGTTAGCAACAAAGTACAAGATATAGTGTGATTATCAACATGCTTTCTTAGATACACCGCGTTATTTGTTCTCTGATAAAAAATGAGTTGAGTAAATAATTCACTAATATGATGAAACTTTTTCGAGTGGTATGGGTATGAACTTATATGTATATTACGTTTGTGCGTTTGAGTGTATGTGTGTGTGTGTGTGTGTGTGCATGTGTGTGTGTGTGTGTGTGTGTGTGTGTGTGTGTGTGTGTGTGTGTGTGTGTGTGTGTGTGTGTGTGTGTGTGTAAAGCATAGCTAAGATCTATATGATATTTGGTAATTGATGCAATCATGACGTCATATGATTGCCCCAAAGTTGTTATGCTTTAATTTTACACTATTCTCTAAAATTATTTGGTGGTTCTACGACAAGTTGTTGTAGTTTACTTAGCTCAAAAGCCCCCCCCTCCAGGCTAGCTTACGTAATGCTTGATTAGAAATAGCAGTATCTAATTTGCTTAATAAATGTGGACATTATCTTAATCTGCTGCGTTCAGTGACAGGACAATTCAAACATATGAGGAAGAAGAAACGAGGGGCAGATATAAATTAGGAAAATGAACACCCCATTTGCATCATCAATTAGAAAATGACACCATTTCGTAGTGAAAAATGGTGGGGATTTTATAACTGCGACAAATAGAATTCAAGTAAATGTCAACATTATGGATGAAATTATGCAAACAGAACATCATTTGCATAATTGATAGGCGGCAAATGCTACAAGAGCGTTCTCTTTTCATATACCTTGCTTAATCATAAGTGATATTTGTATAGAGAAGACTGAAAATGTGGAGACATAACGTATGGGAGCTATTTACCTGAAATATAAACCTTCACCTCACACAGTGACAAACTGTTCCTTTCGGCCATATTCTGTATGGACACATAACGGCCTAGAATCGGTGGGTTGCATTCCACCTCTCTGGTCTGCCCAGGGATGAGCGAGAAAGTCTGTCCACACTGGTCATTCTGGGTGACGTCCTCGTTCGGACCAACTCGCACCGTTACTATAAAATCACGTCAACAAAAAAAATACTGTAATATATTTTGTTTTCTGAACGTCCAACGTTATGCATGCGCAAAGTACGGCTCAGCACGCAGCGTAGATTCTTTTCAAGCACAAAACTACGCAGCGTACCCTTTTACCCAGGTCATACGCGACAAATACGCACTGCATTGGTCCCGCAATGCTCGAGCACGGTGCTAATACGCTTTATGTTTGTAAGGGATAAACGGTTCATACGATGAAGTCCCTATCACAAGATTGTGCATCTAAAACGGCATTCGTCTTTCACTTTTTCTAGGATCATAGTCAAGGTACAGTTTTACACAAAATTTGACACGTTAAGTTAATAATGCTATAGATCCTTTTGTTTATACAAACGACCTTTTTGACTTTGCTGTTTTGACTGCATCCTAAATGTATTTTGAAAATGTATCTTCCTAACAGGAAATTTTTTACAAGGAAAGGAAAATTATGTGATCTCTACTTACTCCCTGGTATACAGACAACCCCGGCATTCAAGGCGTGCCAGCAGTTATGAACGCCCCATCCTCGATGTCCACATTGGGACAGTCTCGTCTCTATGCCGGTACAGTTTACTTCATCAAGCCATATTTGCCCAGTGCCTGGACCAAAGAAGGCAAGTTGTTTCGCCCCATCTGTGTCTGCACCTGAGTAGCCCAGCTGACGGCAAACTACATTTGCGTCACTGATGTCCCAGCCGTACCCACAGACCGTTCCCCATGTGCCATTGTGGAACACCACAACTCTCCCCTCGTGAGCAGCGCTTCCACCTACGAGACGGACGTCTACATAAAAGACATAATATTACATATTTCTGGTTAGCATAACTTTTGAACGACTGGATTATAATAATATATTTGGTATGTCATTAGGTCTCGAAAATGATAGGCTTAAAGAAGAGGTCTGTGGACCATACGACATTACGACCTAAGACCACCCAATGGGCGAGTGGAACGGCTGGTGGAATTTTACCAGGATATTAGACTGATTATTACAAATGCAGTCCTCCAGCACCATGTTACATGCTACACATGGATGTCCCTCTGATGCAGGGGGGGGGGGGGGGCAGGTACAGGAACCAGATTGACTACATCCTCATCGGCAAGAGATGGGGGAGTAGTGACATCAACTGCCGAACGTACCCCGGACCTGACTGTGGATTAGACCACAACATGGCGGTGGCAAGCCTCAAGCTCAAAATAAAGAGGTGTGGACGGAATAAACGGAGAGCCCATCTTAGTTCTAGATGCATTAGACTAATCAACAGTCCGGGAAACCTTCAGTAGTCTGCAACAGATTTGAGGCCCTAGCTTAGCCTACTCCAGGAAGGAGCACCAAGCGAGTTCTCTGTTTCCCATTAAAGCTATAGCTACATCGGTGAAAGTGCTGGGAAAACTAGGAAAGAAAACCACCCATGGATTTCACAAGAGACACTTGACCTGATGGAAGTCAGGACGAGCTGAAAACACAGCAGAACACAGAGAGTAAAGAGCTAATCTACAGGGGATTAAACGGGCAAGTCCGAAGGGAGACAAGAGAGAACAAAGCAAAGTGGCTGGAGGAGACATACTGTATGCTGAGATGGAGCAGGGACTCTGAGGTAACACCTCACTTAGGTGCTATTTTATAAAACACTGTAATTTCCTCCTTAAGTATGCAAATTAAGTCCCCATTTGCATAATTCGCATATAACTATGTACATCTATCTAAGCTACCTGATAAAAATACATTTTTCCTATCTGGATTTTTCGGCTTTAAAAGATTTCGCCATATAGTCCTCTGCAGTTTCAGAACAAGCTGCTAGGGGGACCAAACCTACAACAATTATTCCTGGCAGGAAAAGTAAACTGTCACCAAAAAGTCAACGATATGGCACGTTGTGGACAAAATGTACAAAAACCGGTAGTTCTCCTGCAGTGCCAAGGTCAGCCAACAGGAGGCCCATAATTGACCTCTATCCTAAGACTAACTAACTTAAAAATATCATCACAACCAATAAAGGCGTTCTAAAATTATGCTGACAACAAAGTTGCGGAAACACACACAAACAGACACACACACAGACACGCCAAAAACAATACCTCCATTTTCGTGGAGGTAATAGCTGGCAGTGCGATTATGTAATTGCACCCATGTAATTGCTGTAAAGATATGCTTAGAGGTCATCTAAGTTTGTGCTGGACGTCAAACTGAAAAGCTGTGACATTCGGTGCTGAGAGAACCTACCTGGGTAAACAAATACGAAGCGTCTCAAAATGCTGACCCGGCTGACTCTGTAGAAACCTGCCAGATCCACCTTCCACCATGGCTGATTTTCGGTGTTTGTTTCAGCGCACTCAGTGTCATCACCATCCACAGCCTTCTCGGCTCCCCGAGGTCCATTTGTGGAACTCTGCGTGGCGTTCTTTCCAAGGGCTACATTGACTTCTGTAAGTAATTATTGACAACTTGTAACAGAAACATACAAATTTTTCAAAGAGTAGGTATAAGGACGGAAGACATGGTTTACCCAGGGAAGAGTTAACGTTGGGCATTTGTAAATTTCGTCAAGTGCCTGGTTTGGAATATAATATTGACTCATTCTAGCGCGAGTTTTGTTACTCCGTGAAGGAGGTCAGGACCTCCGGACGGAGTGTTGTGATCGGCTGATTTTTCGTGTTCGCAGTCAAAACACTGGGTTCTCTTTGTGTAATCGGCACGCAATTTTATACGCCGTCTTCGGGCATGCCCGTGTTGATGCACGAATGTGTTTTTTTGCCGTTGCAGCTTTCGCGGTCAATGCAATATTGCAGACGCACCCCTACAATTACGAGGCGAATTGGAATGGTCCAGAAAAACGCATTGTTTGGAATAGCAGTGGGGGGGTGGAACTTCATACAGATACGGGGTGGTTTTGATAAGTGGTTCCAGATGTTTTTGCCCATGGTTAAGAGATGCCAAGTTTTTCGGAAGATGTTCGCAGCCAAAACGCATTCTTCCGTACGTCGCATTTTTGTGTAATTTCGCATGTGGTGTGGCATTATGTCCGGGATGATGCACGTCTTTTTATTTTTACCGTAGCTGTTTTGATATTGGAGTAAATGGTTATTTTCGAAACATCCCCATGTCGTTGAAATGTTGTCGTCCGTTTATGTCACCGGTAGTAAGTCGCGGCGGGGCTGATGGGGACGGAAATGTGGGGTGGTCAGAGGTCAACATTAGGAAATGTTAATACCGATGACGTAATCCTATCGATTTCGAACTGGTCGGGTGTGGCGACCTAGTGGCGGCGTGTATTTAGTCACGTAGCAACTGGCCGGTCGTCCTAGCAACGACACATGGCCAATATTTTTGGGTTGGGCCGCTCCATAGTGTTAGTGGAGCAGCTCTTTGTAAACATGGACAATATTTTTGAGCAACCCATCAATGTGTTCTGCCTCGTAGTCGGATGTGGTCTGGGGCTGGTAAACCGCACATACAGTACTAGTAGATCGGGTAATTTTATGATTTGCTAGTTGTAAAGGCGTCGTGTAGTATGAGCCGGTATATGAAGAAGTAGCCTGTGTTACACAATCATGCTTTCGGCCGGATTGATGTGCAACTGTTACTAATTACAGGGACTGCGCTAATGCCGACCAGTCGCGCTGTCCTGATACACCGCGAATGTGCGAGTGTTCCCTGTAGACAGTCCCGGGAGTCATTTTTTTCGCACATTCCAGGAGCCAAACCAAAATACGTTCATGAACCGAGTCCAAAAAACCGAAACGTGAAAATCGGATGATCGGACCTGATGTACATTTCTCTTTCTGTAGATTGTACACACAATACACACATCTTTAGATAATCTGGCCATGGCAGGTAAAAAAAAGTAACCCTGAATAATACTAGATTAGCGTAAATGCATGTTTATGCGTTCAAAACAAGAAAAGAATTTGTTTCCCGGTATTAATCTCTTGAAACACGGCGCTGAATATTGACGCAAAAATATTTCGGGCATCGCGCGCCCTTCCCCGTTGTTTAGACTGTATGCAAATCCCGCGTCACGTGTCGGCATTTCGCATCTCTGATTGGTTGTTGCGTCTTAAGATGACTGAGCCGACGCGCGTTTAAACAATTTTTCTTTGTTCGATTTATCACACTTAACAGAGAATTGTCGCCAATTGCTACTTCTTTTTGTTGCAATATCATCATCATCTTTGATACTGCTTAGCCTTCTAAAGAGAAGATTACTAGCAGCTGCGCATTAATACTGTGTGCAAAGTGCAAACAAAGGGTAAGGTAGGGGTGGACATGGACAAGTGCAAGGACAGGACAAGTGAAATCAGTGGTGCTAGTGTTACACGTATTTACATATGTACAAGGACCGGGAAGCAGCTCAATGCAGCGAAGCCCGTCCCAGCTCAGCTTTGAACTGGGAGATGGACTTCGCCTCCGCCACACTGGGCTCAAGTTCATTCCACTCCTTGATGGTGCGAGGGAAGAACGAGAGCCTGTAATAGTTGCTCTTACTCGCGATGGTCTGCAGCTTTAAAGCGTGATTAGTGCGGCGGGAGCATCGAGCTGCCGGGACAAGACACGAGGTGTGGGGGACAGAGATGGTGTTGTGCAGGACTTTGAACATTGTGGTCAGTCTAGCCATTTTGCGGCGGTGTTCAAGTGACTTCCATCTCAGGTTACCTAGCATCTCTGTTACTGAGGCCGTGCGTCTGTAGTTGTTGTATACATACCTGGCAGCTCTACCCTGCACTGCCTCCACCCTGCTTACCTGATCGGAAGTATGGGGGTCCCAAACTGGGCAGGCGTACTCCAGTGTGGGTCTGACTAAAGCCATGTAGGCACGTTGTTTGGCCTCCACACTGGCAATCCGCAGGTTTCGGCGCAGCATGCCCAGCGTTCTGTTGGCTTTGGCCGTTACGTTGTCAACATGGGGGTTCCAGGAGAGGTTTGAAGTAATTTTTACGCCCAGATATTTGGCCTTACTTACCTTAGCTAGGGGGGATCCATGAAGGGTGTAGGAGTAGTTGATGGGTTTTTTCGTCGAAGGAACAGACATGACTTCGCATTTGGAGGGATTAAACTTCATGAGCCACATTGTCTCCCATTTGCAGATATTATCTACATCATGTTGCAATTTGTCACAGTCTTTTGTCTCCCGTATTGCCATCTGCAGTATACAATCGTCGGCAAATAATCTTACCTTGGCGTGTACTGCGTGGCTTGGGAGGTCATTTATGTATGTCAGAAACAGGATGGGCCCCAGGACAGTACCTTGGGGAACGCCGGAGGTAACAGGTACCGAGTCGGAACTGTCCCCATCAAGCACGACACGCTGCGTCCTACCAGTCAGGAACTGTTGGATCCAGGCCAGAGACTTACCCCTAACGCCATAATGCTCGAGTTTGTGAATGAGCCGGCGATGGGGGACTTTGTCAAAGGCCTTGGCAAAATCCATCAGAACCAGGTCGGTTTGTGTGCCGCAGTTTCTGTTAGCTGCAAGATCATCGACAAGGGAGAGGAGTTGTGTTTCACAGGATCTGCCTTGTCTGAAACCATGTTGCATTTCACATAGGATGTCATTGCCATCTAGGTGACTCATCATGGAACTAGCAATAATGTGTTCCATCAGTTTGCAATATATAATACTTCACGGAGAATTGTCACCTATGGCTTCTTGTTGTTATTCCTGTCCCCTATACCCATGTAAGCTCACAATCAAATGCCATTAAAAGTAACGTTAAGTCAATGTGAGTAAATGGTCCTTATTCAATTAACCCTTTTCTTATCACATCCGTGAGGTATTGCCCGTGGTGTGTCAGTTTTATCATTTGTGTATCCTTATGTCGGCATACTTTGGCCTTTACGAATTGATTGTGAAGTTAGATGATTACTAATAGGTGTCACCGGAAGGAAGACGAAAAATTTCCGGACTATGCATGATGAACAAAATGACTAATAAACTGGTGAACGTACCAACTACTTAATATCCAATACCAGCTCAGAAAACAACAAGGGGTGAAGAAATAGCCATGCCGTCAAGTACCGAGTTATCAACCACGGATTGAGGTGTTCAAAAACTCATTCTTTCCTCGAAATATTGCAGAGTGTAACTAACTGTCACCAAGTACAGTAGGGGAATTAGTAGGGAACCAGATAGCTTTAAAATGTTTAGAGTTAGATTTTTAAAGTTTTGGTGTAAATGTCGTTCGTTGTAATGTAGCCTGTTGCCGCCGCACTGCGTGCCTTCAAAGCTGGTATGGTACGCCGAAGGGTGGTTATACAGATACAGATAAAGATCTTTGCACTGCTTAACATGTCTCGGCTCTACTCGTGAACTTAGTATATCTTCCGCGGGGTAGTTTGTTTGTTTGTTTGTTTGTTTGTTTGCTTGCTTGTTTCAGTTAAAAGTCTGTGAGTAGATCACACGTGTCTGAATTCTCATTCTCGTCACTGAAGGCGAGAAACCCAAACGGCATCCCTGTTTGAGATACACTATGAGTTAAGCCTTAATGCGCCGCCTACCTATTGTTGTGGAACAAGTAATAGTCCACCTTTAGGCAGTCTAACAGCGATCTACTTATTTGAACAATATGAATTTCATGGGAAGCGGCCTATTGCCAGTATACGTTTTCTAGGGCCGAGGCAGCCAAGCATGATGACGGGCGCGCTTGGCTCCGGAGTTCTTTCTTTGGACCGATAATTTCTTCCCTGGCCTGGGACTCTAAATAATGTCATAAGAACAGAAAGATGTGTATACATTATGCATTTCTTTATATTTATCCGTTATGATTTTTCTTATTTTTAGTCTACACATTATCGGAGTAATAGGTCAACAAAACTTCGCAGAGGAATACTGGCCGAAAATTTTTCCACGGGGATTTTTAAAAGGAAATTAATAAATCAGAGCATATGACTTATGTACTCGGGGCGATAGTGGTTTCTTACAGTTATGCAAACGGAAACATTGTCGGAAACATTTTCGGAAACATCCTTGACGCATTTCGTTATGTTTGTTATTTGTTCATTACTTTAATGCTTTCACTGATGCTTCTAAGCCACTGTAGCTAGGTTGACAGCTTTTGGAACCCTTTCAATTTTAGTTGCTTTGCTCATACCTTCTATTACTACTCGTTTAACATAAATTGTTTCCTTTTACGAGATTGTTCTGCTTTTTTAAATTCGTGATAAGAATGTAAATACTAGACATCTTACCTTCGCCACAGTATGTTCCAGTCCAGCCGACGTCACAAGCACAAGTGCCCTCTGTACTTCCCGTGGTGCAGACCCCGCGACCGTTACAAATCCTGTCTGACACAACGTCGGTCAGTGCGTCGTCTTTCATGTGGGGAGGGGAGCTGCAGGTAGGGTTATCGCGAATTAAACCGCGCACTGAAGTCATTATATCATGTAAACTACAGTCACACCTCCAGGGGTTCCCGGTTATGTCAAGGAATGTCAGGGTAGAAAGGTGTTTGATATCTGCGTGGAGACTCGAGATGATATTGTTGGATAGGATAAGCCATACCAAACTGGTCAGATTTGAGAATACTCCATCCGGGAGATCAGCTATATGATTATGAGATAGTTCCAGCCTCCCAAGCATGGTGAGATGTGAGAAAACTCCATCCGGGAGATCAGCTATATGATTATCAGATAGAAACAGCCACTCCAGATGGTTGAGATGTAAGAAAACTCCAGCGGGGAGATCAGTTATATGATTATCAGATAGATCCAGCCACTTCACATGGGTGAGATGTGAGAAAACTCCAGCGGGGAGACTCGAGATGTTATTGTTGGACAGGGAAAGGAATACCAAACTGGTCAGATTTGAGAAATCCACATAAGACAGATTCTGTATGTTGTTGTAACTCAGAAAGAGACGAGCTGTATCCGATGGTATGTTGGCGGGAACGTCTGTGAGCCCCCGTCTGTCACAGCGGACCCACCCGTTAGAGTCACAATCACATGTCTCCGGGCAGGTGAAGACAGCCGTGACGACCCACAGGAGACCGAGGACACCGACTGCAGCAGCTCGGCACGTCACGCGAAACGTCTGCATCCTGCTGCTGCTGCTACAAGCACAATGAAGACATAAAATAAATGTACAGATAGCATCACAGAAATCTAAAACCGTGTTGTTGATTTATCAGATATTACGTTATTATGCTAACAACGAATATGCTTCAGCATGAAAGTCCATCTGAGTTGGTAAATTACATTATGAAAAACTTCAACTTTTGTGCAACTCAATATTTGACTCACCAGAAATTTTCGACTGGATCACTCAGTCTTCCTCAGCTATCTGACCCAAATGCTGTGGACACGTGATTTTTCCCACGTGTTACGTCAGCAAAGGGTCAAAGGTTGTCTGAAGTCGATATCGCCCCCCGTCCCGGTTGAGCGATGGTTGAAGTGCCCTGATGTATATGGCCTCTTTTATGCCTCTCTTGAAGTAATCCTGTTCGGTATCCAAGATTCTGACCCCCTCCAGATCCACTGTGTGTCCCGGTGATTCTATGTGGATGTGCTGTGACACCTCAGATGCAACAGAACTGGGTCGTCTATGTTCTAGAAACCTGGTTTTTAGTGAGCGCTCAGTTTCCCCGATATAAATTTCCCGACAGGGGCCTCTGTTAGTGTTTCCCTGGCAACTTATGTGGTAGATAACCCCACATTTGTCTTCCTTGGGAGTTTTGTCCTTAGGTGCCACAAGCAGTTGTCTTAACGTACGATGAGGTCTGAAACAGGTACTCACTCCGTGTGCAGCAAAGATTCTACGTAGGGGCTCAGAAACACCCTTTACGTATGGGAGGACTACAAGTGGCATTAAAGAGGCCATATACATCAGGGCACTTCAACCATCGCTCAACCGGGACGGGGGGCGATATCGACTTCAACCTTTGACCCTTTGCTGACGTCACACGTGGGAAAAATCACGTGTCCACAGCATTTGGGTCAGATAGCTGAGGAAGACTGAGTGATTCAGTCGAAAATTTCTGGTGAGTCAAATTTTGAGTTGCACAAAAGTTTAAGTTTTTCATAACGAATATGCTTGTTTGTGCACTGGCTGCAAGGCTAATTTTTATGAGTAAAACTTGATGATGTACATTCCATTGAGCAATGATGTTGTTGAAATAGTATGTCTATAAATATATTATATCTATATTTTTGAAAATATATAGTATAATTTTAATTTTTTTAAATTTTACCTTTATTTCCAAATGCCACAAGTATTAAATTCTTGCTGTTAGAATTATAACATTTGCTTATTCATTGTGCAGTTCATTTGCCTAATTTATGTACCTTGATATTACTTGATATTAAATGTCGAATGTCTATTATGGGACGCACCTGAGTAACACGATTTTGTCATAAATTATGCAAATTAGCTCCTGATTTTTAGAGCAAGCTGCTAAGGGGCCTGAACTTAGGTCGCTATCATAAGAGCCATCTACAACCCGACAGTCGTGACTTTAGCATGCCCAGAACACGAGATATCATAAACGGAAGTTCTTATGCAGCACCCTCAAATCCCGCTAGAGGGGGCCATAATCTAATCATGTATATGTCTCAATTAAACCTACCCACATATAAGATTTATGTAAGCCCTTTTTGAGCTATCGTGGTGACACGCACACACAAACTATAGTAAATATAGTAAATTTACGTAGAGGTTCTTACGGGACAATGAAGTGCCGCCAAGACAGTGCCACCAATACATGCACTAAATAGTATCTAAAGCTATTAGAAGTAGCACACAACTAGAGTTCCACGATCTCATACCGTCACCAAATGATGTTAATATCATTCCTTCTGATTATGCAAATAAAATCCTCATGAATTATATCAGTTGATCATATTCTCCACCAAAACACAGCCTTAATACCTTTACAAAGAATGCCATTGTAGCATTTCCACATAGAGTATGCAAATGAGGTCCTTATTTGAATAAGTTATGTTTAATGATGTTCGCCTTTACTTTCCTCACTCCACCCAGGTGTGAATGGGTACCTAACTTCGGTTGGGGAAAGTCGTATTGAGGTCATTTTGTGGCGCCGAATGGCAGCCGCACAGACCCTTACGACAGTTCCACAAAAATAATTGTGGAACAAATATGTGTATCATGTGTATTATTTGATTGCTGTAATTGTAATTTGTATTGATTATTATGTGATACCCTGCATCAATTCAGCCGTATAAAGGCTGCGACTGTACGGGTACTGTTTGGACAATAAAACCATTTATTATTTTTTTTATTTTAAATACCCCAAGTATGATACTCCAGGCAGTTACAATTATGTAATTATAACATTTTTTCATTACTTATGCAAATTAAGTGTTAATTTACATAATCAATATCTGTCTGTGTTTCTCTCGTTCTCAATTACATATGTCACAAGCTGTACTATGAAGTAGTGATTTATAGAATTTCCTAAAAAAATTATGCAAATTACATCCAGATTGGCATATTCGTCGCATACTGTAATTCCTGATTTGTTCACTGTACTGATAAGTTCACTGTTTTCACTGTTGCTTCTGTACAGTGAACGTATCATTTACAGTTAACAAATAGTTCCTGGACTTTCTTTTTTCTGAATCTGTCACCACAGTGAACATATAGTTCCGTGAAAATGTCCATTTTTCTCAGACCGTGAAATTTTGCTACCGTGAACATAAAGTGAATTACAGTAATTATTTCAAGCGTCACTTTAGCTATCTACATACCAAAATCAGGACGATAGGTTAATCGGTTCTTGAGTTATCCTCTTTTGAATATTTTAAGGAAATCGCTAGCGGCTAGGGGGCCCAAACCTACGGCACTTCTTCCCCAGAACAAGACCTACCTACCACACAAATTTCGTGACCATGGCACGTCCAGATCATAAGATATCAAAACCAGAAGTTCCGCTGCAATACCACAACAAGCCGCCAGGGGGCCCAAAATCTAATCATGTCGAGGTCTCATCAAGACCAACCCACCTACAACGTAGGCCGGCATTCCACCGGGACACATTTCTTACGTCACAGACCAGATGAACAGAATAAAGGTGTGTACTTCGTAAACCCGGGTAAAATGTGTGACCTCACAGATCAAATGATCACAACAAATACGTGAATTCTGCATTACGTATAGGTCAATACAAGACATCGTCACTATCGACAGAGAATCTGCTAGGTACCTGCCGGGTGCCTGCCGGATACCGACCAAAGAGGGTGACAAAATTTCTAACAAAATGCTACTGAAGGAAACTTTTAATTGTGACCACGACAGCCGATGCCCGCTCGACTCCTGAACCCGGCCGGGGCCAGCCGGGGTTACATCCCCGACGGGCACCGGCGTAATTGGGACCTTAGCTTTAGCAAACGTTATTGGCAGGTTGTGTCTGTTTATAAGAAGTTGTCACTGTTGACAGATTATTTCCGTCAATAAGAAGTTTGTTTTGCTACCTACAGGGTGTTTTGCAATGCGGAAACTCAACCAACTAAGCTTAAATAGTGTTCACAAATGCTAGGTGTAACTAACAAGTCGTTCGATGTATCATAGCCAGCTGCCACCGGCGCCCAGCTGCCACCCTGTGCCTACAAAGCTGGTGTGCTACGAAGATAGGTGGTTATACCGGCTGTACAAATATAGATACAGACACAAATACAAATGAATGGTACTTGATTCAACGTTATCCCTGTGCTTCCTTGTAATATTTTTGGGGACCTCATAAAGTGCGAAATGGAATGAAATGGATGTCCTCCATAAAATTAATATTGTCTATAATCATATATAATAAGCGATAAATGTTTTTGATATAACGTCGGCACTGTCAGTAATGGATCACAATAATTTTTGCCCAGAAAAGTGGACTTGTCAGCAAAGTTCTGAGGGAGACACTTCTGCATAGTACCCCTATGCAGAAATGTCCCTTTTACGGAATATTGTCTATAATCATATTTTATAAGTTAAATCCATTTTATATAACGTCGGCACTGTCAGTAATGGATCACAATAATTTTTGCCCAGAAAAGTGGACTTGTCGGCCGAGTTCGGTAGGGGGACACTTCTGCATGGGGGACACTTCTGCATAGTACCCCTATGCAGAAATGTCCCCTTCACGGAATATTTTCTATAATTATATTTCATGAGTCATAAATCTTTTTGTTATATAACGTCGGCATTGTAACCGATGGATCACAATAATTCTTGCTCAGAAAAGTGGACTTGTCGGCCAAGTTCTGTGGGGAGACATTTCTGCATGGGGGACACTTCTGCAATAGTACCCCCTATGCAGAATTGTCCCTCCATCGAACTAGACCGACAAGTCCACATTTCTGGGAGAAAATTATTGTGATCCATCAGTGACTATGCCGACGTTGTGTCCAAAAGATTCATGAGTTTAGATACATGCAATATTTCCTTATTCCGTGAAGGGGACATTTCTGCATAGGGGTACTATGCAGGAGTGTCCCCCATGCAGAAGTGTCCCCCCACCGAACTTCCAACAAGTCCACATTTGTGGGCAAATATTATTGTGATCCATCTGTGACTGTGCCGACGTTATATCTAAAAGATTTAAAACTTATAATATATGATTATAAACAATATTCTGTGTAGGGGACGTATCTGCATAGGGGTACTATATGCAGAAGTGTCCCCCATGCAGAAGTGTGCCCCCACCGAACTTGGCCGACAAGTCCACTTTTCTGGGCAAAAATTATTGTGATCCATGGGTGACTGTGCCGACATTGTGTAACAATCATTTGCTACAATAAATATTCAAAGTATAGCTTTTTTTCAGTACCTAGGGGGCATGGCAGACAGTTGCACTTAATTTATAGGTTTGCCTATCTTTGTAATTTTTCTGTTGTGAACTTATCTTAAATGATAAATAATCATCAAGATAATAATAAACGAGTGTTAACTTGATTTTTACATCACTGATATTAGCTTGGTTTTTCGTTTCAACCTTCTCTCAACGTCAACCTACATGTTTTTAGTCGGTTTGACCTTTTGTCCCTGAGGGCCTTCGTAGTTTTAGGGCCACGCCCACTTCCGGTGTCAGCTTTCAAAATACCATGGAAACTCGCTGGAGATTGACAGGGGGACATTTCTGCATGGTAGGACACTTCTGCATAGAACAACGGCACCGTTTTGGAACATTCCAAATCGTTGTCCATGATCGGAAATACAACGTGTGGAATGCCTGTTGTATTCCAAAACGTGGTCCATTCCAAAACATGATTTGGAATAACACATTTTGGAATGCAACAGATGGTATGTGCCTGTGTCAACAGAAATTGCCTATCTACCAGTCTTTTCGTTACATAGTAAGTTGACTTAACCCTTCAGTATTCCAGAACAATATTCAGCAATAGAAAATGCAACATCCTTGCTCCATACAACCATGATAGAAAACTGAATGATCTTTCTCAAAGACATGAAAACCTTTAGCAACAGAGTTAAACTTGCAATTCTGGAGAGGATTGGTTAAGACATACAGAGCGGTGCATCTGGCTAAGTCTGGGTCCTTGCACATGCGTACATAAGAAGGCTCTATTTCAGACAGCTATAACTTGGCGATGCTGTTGTTCACTTTTGGGCGAAGCTATATATTTTGGAATGTTCTTGTTCTTGAGTTTGGAACAGTCCATTATTTCCATGGGGAGGGCGATGGAGTATTTGCCCTATGCTGTATTTGCTCGGGAGCAACTGTTGGTCTTTCAAGATAATTATTGACGTTACAAAGGATCTACCAATCACGGACATAATCCACTGATGGCATCATGCCATTGATGATAAAAATTAAATGAATGAAATTGGTCAGTTGGGGGGGGGGAGTTGGCTCTGGGATTTTAGACAGTGGTGAAAGAACGATGCATCCCGTTCCCTCTGTTATTCGTGATTTAAAAATTCGTCATTGATTAATTCATAATTTCAGATGGAGAGAACCAGTGCAATCAGACTGGTGGTTTAATGACAGTTTTTCTTCTTTCCGACGTATACGAACTGTTGTGTTGGGAATTGGACTACATGTAACTGTGCCCGGAGGCAACTACTTATCAGCCTGAATGCCTGTAGAAAGCATACTTTTCACAGCTACATTTCACATGCATAGCTTGTCAAATTTCATGCATGGCATTTGCCACAGCAAGGCAAGTACAGAAAGGCATTGCACTAGTCTTCGTTAAGTCAAATCAATCTATGACAATTTAAAATTGCAGAAAAGAGCATGGAGTCCTGGAGATTATTTATCATCATTACTAACGGTTGACAGAATTCACCAACCTTGCCTGTTGAAGAATTATATTTCTTCTTGAAAGTAGGGTAGTGCAGATCACTTCACCAAAGATGAGGAACGGCTAGTAGCTCCTGCAAAGAGAACAAACATTTTGTTTTTTTCAAGGCTTTTTCAAAGGTGTTCCATGTTAAAGGGTATGTGAGCTGTCAACTATCTAACACTGACAATTTTCGAAAGCGCGTCGCTGCTAGTAATGACCATGATGATTTGAGACTTGGTGATTCGGTGGTCCATGACTTCATAGTTGCTTTTCTTTGAATCTTTTATTACTGTGTATTCGTGAGAAGCTCAAATCAGCCCGTAGGCTGCTTTTCATTCAGGTCATGAAGGAAGAGGTCAGGGTCAGGCAAAAATATAAAGATAGAGTTTACATCATTCAAAGTCCTGAAAAATCTATACACAGGTTTTTGTTTTACATATGGTACAAAGTACATGGTGCGAAAGTTCAAGTTTTGCCCCTCGTAGCTTGCGTAGGCCGAGAACGCGTTGAACGCCCCTCGGCCGCCATTTTTAAGCCGCTATTTTTATGTGACGCACCATGAATCGTGTCTTGCCCTCCCAACTATTCTAACACATTTCCCCTTGTACAATGAACCAAAGGCGCGTCAAAGATTGTAGGATGTAGGATAGTTGAGCAACAATAGGAAGACTCACCACAGTATGGATGGTTGGCAGATTTTGTCTTTCTAGTCTGAAAACTTCATTAAATGTTAGGAGTCCATTTTACACTGTTCTTCACTGCTGTGTCGTTGGAATAGTGGTTGAACAAGTTTAGATGTGAGCTCATACTGCCTATTCTCTTATGGCCCACAGGCTATAATTATATATCATTACTGTACCAGCCAGGTAAAGGTACGTTTGTTACATGTTGTTACCTTCACGGACATAATCCACTGATGGCTGGCATCATGCCATTGATGATAAAAATGAATTGAATGAAATTGGTCAGTTGGGAGAAAGTTGACTCGGGGATTTCAGAGAGTGGCGAAAGAACGATGCATCCCGTTCCCTCTGTTATTCGTGATTTAAAAATTGCGCCATTGATTATTTCATAATTTCAGATGGTGAGCGCCGGTGCAATCAGACAGGTGGTTTTATGAGAGTTTTTTGTTTCTCTCCGACGTACATGAACTGTGGTGTTTGGATTGGACTACATTTACACATGTAACTGTGTCCGGAGGCAACTACTTATCAGCCTGAATGACTGTAGAGAAGCAAACGTTTCACAGCTACATTTTACATGCATAGCTTGTCAAATTTCATGCATGGTATTTACCACAGCAATGGAAGTACAGAAAGCCATCGCACTAGTCTTCGTAAAGTCAAATTAATTTATGACAATTTATGACAGGAGATAAGAGCATGAAGTCCTGTAGATTATTCATCATTATTAACGGTTAACAGAATTCACCAACCTTGTCTGTTATGTAGAGGAAAGATATTTCTTCTTGAAAGTAGGGTGGTGCAGATCACTTCACCAAAGATGAGGAACGGCTAGTAGCTCCTGCAAAGAGAACAAACATTTTGTTTTTTTCAAGGCTTTTTCAAAGGTGTTCCATGTTAAAGGGTATGTGAGCTGTCAACTATCTAACACTGACCATTTTCGAAAGCGCGTCGCCGCTAGTAATGACCATGATGATTTGAGACTTGGTGATTCGGTGGTCCATGACTTCATAGTTGCTTTTGTTTGAATCGTTGATTACTGTGTATTCGTGAGAAGCTCAAATCAGCCCGTAGGCTGCTTTTCATTCAGGTCATGAAGGAAGAGGTCAGGGTCAGGCAAAAATATAAAGATAGAGTTTACATCATTCAAAGTCCTGAAAAATCTATACACAGGTTTTTGTTTTACATATGGTACAAAGTACATGGTGCGAAAGTTCAAGTTTTGCCCCTCGTAGCTTGGTTAGGCCGAGAACGCGTTGAACGCCCCTCGGCCGACATTTTTAAGCCGCTATTTTTATGTGACGCACCATGAATCGTGTCTTGCCCTCCCAACTATTCTAACACCATTTCCCTTGTACAATGAACCAAAGGTGCGTCAAAGATTATGTAGGATAGTTGAGCAACAATAGGAAGACTCACCACAGTATGGATGGTTGGCAGATTTTGTCTTTCTAGTCTGAAAACTTCATTAAATGTTAGGAGTCCATTTTACACTGGTCTTCACTGCTGTGTCGTTGGAATAGTGGTTGAACAAGTTTAGATGTGAGCTCATACTGCCTTTTCTCTTATGGCCCACAGGCTATAATTATATATCATTACTGTACCAGCCAGGTAAAGGTACGTTTGTAACATGTTGTTACCTCCATGAAAAATGGAGGTATTGTTTTTGGCCTGTCTGTGTGTTTCTCTGTGTGTGTGTGTGTGTGTGTGTGTGTGTTTCCGCACTTATAATAACTTCATAACGCATTTATGGATTGTAATGATATTTGGTATGCATTGGGTATGTATTTGGTATTGGTAAGTCTTAGGAGGACGAAGGTCACGGTGAAATATGGGCCTCCTGGTGGATGGCCTTGGTACTGCAGCAGAACTTTGTATCTTTTGTCCTAAACATGCTTGATAAATTGGTGACAGATAGCTTATCCTGTCAGGAATAAGCGGTGTAAGTTTGGTCCCCCTAGCAGCTTGTTCTAATACTGCAGGTTAGTTTCTGGTAAAAACTTTTAAAGCCAATACGTCAAGATAGGAACAACATATTTTCATCATTTTTGGATGTAGGTAGCTGAGAGAAAGTTGAACATAATTAAATGCAAATTATGCAAATGAGGACTTAATTTGCATAATTAATGAGGACATTCTATAATTACAGTGTTTTATATAATAGTACTGTTATACACGCAATATATTTAATCTGTGGCAGGCGGAACACCAGCAGATACCAATTATGCAAATGATGACCTTATTGGCATAATTAATGCGAACATTTTGTGACTCCTTATTGGTGAATGATGGGAATTTTATACCTTGTGACACGTGTAAGTTACTTAAAGGTTAACACAACTATGCCTATATTATGTTAATAGGGAGGTCATTTGCATAATTAATGAGGACATGTTGAAATGAAGTATGACAAAGTAGAGAAATAGAGTAGAAAACTCATATTTTATGGAGGTGTGAGATCTTCGAATTCTTGTCTAATAGTGAACTCTTGTTTCTTGTCAGCCATATATTGTTTCTACGATTTCAGACTGAGGCTGCAGTACACTTCACCACTGCGAGGGAGTGAGCTCAAAATGCCTCCCCAACACCAAGAAGACGGCATTTGCAAGCCATTTTTAGAACATTTCCCTCCGTTTTCTAGATACAGTGTATATGTTTGTGAGAAAGTTTTAATCGTTACTTAGCCAAGTTACGTTACCATCCAATCCACATTTTGTTTGGATTCTGTACCTCTGTTTCTCTGTTGTTTATGTATTATTTATTCTCAAACGGTGTCGTATAAGCCCACACGGGCTGGGCGTGGTATGCGCACGACACGAAAATAAAGTTTCATTCATTCATTCATTCATTCATTCATTCATTCATTCATTCATTCATTCATTCATTCATTCATTCATTCATTCTAGCTCTGGTCCGTTACTCTGATTACTCCTTGCCAAACGGTCTGATCTACTAATCTTCAAGCAGGTCCCATGATGGCAAAAGATAGTATCAAACTTGCGTATTGGACCCTCTCTGGCGACTGGGTACTGTCTGGGCAATTTAATTCTGGATTTTGCCAGCCTAGGACCTGCTTGGAGTTTACTGATCTAGCACCATCTAAATATTTACCCAATATGGTCAGCCTGCTTTTACAAAAATTCTAGCTATTGAATGTTTCTTCGAAACAGTGCAGCATACAGTACTTTCCATTGGCATTTTTTATGTGGATTGAATTTATTATTATTATTTATATTCTAAATGGCAGTCTTCATGTCAATTAGAAATAAATATTGAGAGTAGCCTAAAGATACAATAATGTTTCTAGGTGTCTTTTTCAGGCAGCTATGTTTCTTGTTCAGTTACAACAAATATTATGTTACTTTAATATACAAATGTTACATGCAAATCAAACACTAAGCTTTATTTTCAAGTGTAATACATACATACACATACTAGTAACTTGAACAACTTTAGATATAAAAACATAACTAAAATGTCTATAAACACTACAAGAAGTACACATATATAAAAAGAAAAATGGGACTACAAAACTACATTCTGCTTCTTCCAACAATTGTCTTGAAATATGGTATCTAGTTAATTGTAGAATTACAAACTACGACTATATTATTCTAGAACTAACTTGGCTTTAGTTTTCGAATACTTCTCTTCTCACTATCATTCGAAACTCTGTGCCCAAATCTAACAAAACAATATAGATAAGTAGATGAGTGTGATAAGTAGATTAAGAAAAATCTAACAGGATCCATACAAACAGTTTCCGGGTTTTGCTAAGAAAAAACTGTCTTGTTCCTGGGTAGAAAGAACTAACAAACAAATGAAAAGCTGTGTTAGCAAGAAATGAAAAGCTGTGTTACAAAGACTTCATGCTAAGAAAAAGCTTCACATCCGAGTATATCCATAAATCAATATGCAATATTTTTAGAGGCCTTATAATCACCGCCTGAACACCCGTTTGCTTGGAATTGATTGAAGGAGGGAACAGAAATGAAGAAATATTTTAAGCTATGTTTTCTACATTTTGCACAGTAGATAAATATACACTTGCAAAACTTTAGTGAATTAATTTTTGTTGTTTTCATTTCACAAATTCGCCCCATATTTAGCAATACTTAATACCTCCAATAGCCTATTGACTGGAAAAATTTCTTTGTTTTTATATCCATTAAACAGTTTAAAGTGCACAGAATAATGTCATATTTAATACATCTTGATACAATGTATGTATTGATGCGTGGCTTTAACATGCAGTTCTGTAATATGTCGTCTGCCTATATATGATATATAAGCTATATATACAAGCAATTGTAATCTCTAAATATGAATATAAGCAATATTTTTTTTTCCTTTTTGATTGTATGTTTTTCTTTGCAGCTAATTGTCATTAATATATTCTTACGGTGCACTTGTACTGTATACTAGCATGCACTGTGTTTGTGACTGAAAATATTGGATGTATACATTTTATTATCTACGCCAAGAAGGTTATGTTTTCAGTAGCGTTTGTCTGTTTGTCCGTCTGTTTGTGAACAGCATAACTCAAGAAGCTTAATACACATTGTCATGTAACTTGGGAGGTGGGTAGGTCTTGGTGAGACCTAGAAATGATTTAATTTCGGGCCCACTGGGGGGTTTTGTTGGTGCTGCAGCAGAACTTACGGTTTTGATATCTCACGATTTGGACATGCTAGGGTCACGAATTTCGGTTGGTAGGTAGCTCTTGAGGTTGAAAAGAAGTGACATGAGTTTGGGCCCCCTAGCAGCTTGTTCTGGAACTGCAGGAGTGTTTCTTTAAAAATCTACGAAGGTCGATAACTTAAGAACCGGTTGACGGATTGTCATGATTTTTGGTATGTAGGTAGCTAACGTGATGCTTGACATAATCAGATGATAAACAATTATGCAAATCAGGAGCTAATTAGCAGAATTCATGAGGAAATTCTATAAATCTGCTTCATTTGATAATATGACTATGAAACACTTGTGACATGTAATTGAGAACGAGAAAAACATCTGAGCATATAGATTATGTAAATGAGGACCTAATGTACATAATTAATGGGAAATTGTTATAATTTCACAGTTGGAAGTTAGTTGGAGGTAAACATCAATGAAGAGAATTTATTCACATTATGACCCCATTTGCATAATTTATGAAGAAGTGCTAGAATAGCCTTTTTTGTAAAAAATAAGGCTGTCGTTTGGTGGAGAATATTATCAACTGATGTAATCCATGCAAATGATTAAAATTGTATAATTCGTCAAACGGAAGGGTCAACATCTTTTGCCGAAGGTATGAGATCGTGGAACTCTTGTTATTAATATCTTCGGTACACAATGTACGATTTAGTTCAGTGAAACTAAATTCCGTATACTTCATATTCCTGGTTACAATCAACAAACAAGCCTTGTATTCTGGTCCTACGTTATCTACAAAATAAGAATATATAATGTTTCCTTCTTGGCAAAAAGCTTCTCCTCTTTCGCTCTCTTCCCTTGTAGTTTCCTAATTCAGCAATGAGGCATATGTCTGCAAAAGTAAACAAAAGGTAAACAACACTCTTTGATCTTTCCCATTTAAGAAAAAAAAATAGTGGAAACGGTAGTTTTCGTAATAAGACCCTTAATTACCATTTGATAATTTAAAGGTTAATTACTTTATTCAAGATTTAATTAATTAATTTATACATGTATAATTATTCTGGATTCTTGAAAAAGACGAATAAAGTCGAAACCGGTTGAATTCCGTCTCATCGCTGTCATTTTCCCACAACGCTATAAATGATGCATTTACATGTATATAAAACTTTACCTTGTGATCTTAAACAGAAAAACAAATATAAATCCTCATATGTAAAACTTTACCTTGTGATCTTGAACATAAAAACAAATATAAAACCTTCTATGTTAAACTTTACCTCGTGATCTTGAACATAAAAACAAATATAAAACCTTCTATGTAAAACTTTACCTTGTGATCTTGAACATAAAAACAAATATAAAACCTCCTATGTAAAACTTTACCTCGTGATCTTGAACATAAAAACAAATATAAAACCTTCTAATAAAGTATGTAAAACTTTACCTCGTGATCTTGAACATGAAAACAAATATAAAACCTTCTATGTAAAACTTTACCTTGTGATCTTGAATGATCCGATCCAGTGTTGCCTTCAGCTCCGGGAAAGTTGGCCTGTTCTCAGGAAGAGTTTCCCAGCAGCTCTTCATCTCTTCGTAACTGTTGGGTACAAAATATTTACATCAGTGAAACAAGTCAGTTAGTCAAATTAGGGTGTCATGTAGCTTTACGTAGCAGTACAAAAATTTATATATACATGTACTAATCCCTCATGTCACACACACACACAAACGCACGCGCACACACACACACACACACACACACACACACACACACACACACACACACACACACACACACACACACACACATACAAAGATACACACGCACACACACACACACATATATACACACACAACTTGAATACAAGTCCGTAGACGTACACATCTTGGGGACAAAAATCGGGTTTCTCCAGCCTGTAGCCACTTGGGAGAAGCTCCATAAGCTCTTTGCCTGTCATCCGGCCGTACGGTTGTTTACCTGGAAGAGCAAGTAAAAAGTATGAAACTGGTAAAAAGCTCATTTATGGTCGTAAAACATCATATTAATGGAACGACTATCACAGAACAACTAAAATGGTCCAATAAACCTATGATTATTTAACATACAATGCCGTATTCATCAGATGAAGTGAGAGATTTGGGGTAACATGTCAAATACATGTTCGAAGGAATTTTAATGTCAAACTTAGTGCAATGTACATAGAGATGGCAAATGTTTTTGTGCAGTCCTTACCCATTGTCATGATCTCCCACAAAAGGATACCAAAGGACCATCTGAAATGCGACAAATACAACTGCTGTAACGTATACCATGCCATGTGTTATAATCAATGTTAGATTCCCAATGTTAACTTCTGACTAAGAGGTCACGAATAAGACAGTTCATTTTACTTAAGTATGGACTCCGGCTGTGTCAATCTTAGCTCCCCAATCTGAGGCCATTCTACACAAGCAATACGGTAAAGGCAAAATAGCATGTAATGATCTGAAGGTGACACTTCACGTTGGAAACAAATATAGGTCTATTTCAGTGCTGGCATTTTATTTTTAAGTGTTATCTAAAACTGCCATATATGTACAATACATACACATCGCTTTGGGTGGTGTACACGTGGTAGAACAGGGACTCGTATGCAATCCATCGGATGGGTAGCTGGCTCTGAACGGGAAAATGAATGTTAAGATGCATTAGATTCCTAGCGTTTGCACTAAGTTTTGTCTGCTTCACAGTAAACGAACATATTTTATTATACTGTATGGAAAATAAATGAGATTCAACTTAAAAAATCTTCATAAGCTTCGCAGTGCAAATGTTTATAATTCACAAAGATCTACAATTACATTTACATATGATTCATATTACCAACTAGCCTACAAGATTTAAGTCACATGGTCTGTTAATGGTAGACCGGACCAAACAAAAAATATTAACCCCTAAAAGGGGCTCACAAAACGATAAGTAAACCGCTCTACCTGGTGAGACAACTATGTCATCCCAGTCAGGTAAGCACATACCCCACCGACCCAACCCCCGAGCCACCCCTTTAAGTCACATGTTTATACAATATTGTATAATATAGTATTGCTTACATCGACTAAAACAAGCATATCACACATACAATATCTCATGTCATCCATTCATAGTGGTTAATCCAAATGTCTAGAACAACATATCTGATCGTAGACATGTCAGGGACTCAAAATCAACATGGTGATTTCTATGAACCTCTGATATATTTGTTCGGATTTATTGAGTAAAGTACCATGCATCTAGTAAGGGCTTTGCTGTTCTACATTAATTTTATTGGACATGTGGAGTGCGAGAATCTACCTTCGTGGTCTTGACGTACTCAGACTCCTCGTAGATATCCCGCGACAGACCAAAGTCTGAGATCTTGGCCGTCAGGTCCTTTCCAAGGAGAACGTTCCTGGCGGCAAGGTCACGATGGACACACTGCATGGAGGAACGATTAGATTGTGACGCCATAGTGCACTGATATTAAAACGTGACAGAAACCAGATCCCATATGAAGAAACGATATAAAGTTACAGGTTAATTAATATTTAGCGATTTAGTACACAACTCAGTTTACTGTTACGGGCTATGAACACGGCTATGAGTGCAGTATAAGACCACGTACAGATTCTAATTATGCGAATATCTACAAAAAGAAGTACTACATGTATTACGAATTTGCAATCACAAAGAGCAAATCGTAGCCCATCCACGCAGTAACATGCTCTGTGTACCTGCATGGAAGCCAGGTGACTCATCCCATTTGCTATGTCTATACCAAACGTGATCAGTTGTTCCATCGGCAACAGAATCCCGGAAGTGGCAATGTCTTTGTCGTCTGTCTTGTTAAGCTCCTTAGGGCGGTTGTTTCTCAGCCAGTCCTTCAGACATCCATTGAGTGCGAACTCAACAACAAGTGTCAGCGGGCCTACAGCGGATCGTTTAAACAAATACTCTTAACCCTTGTCCTGCTGGCATTCCTGGCACAATATTTTTCAATAATTTCATGTCTTAATTAGATCATAGACCCCCGAATTTTTTGCCCTGCAGTGGCATAGTTACTTCCGCATTCGTTGCGTTTCGCTGCGGTGTGATGCGTTGCACGAGAAATACCCCCAAATCGTACCTATACAGGGTGTTATATAGATGGTACTGAATGTGCCGCGCGACATATGTTGCGCACAGCAGGACAAGGGTAGCAAGGTAAGTTTTTAACGTGACAAACGTGCATAATCTCATATTTTGAGTGATATTAATGATGACATGTTCAGTTGTAATTTTTTGTCTCCAATAGAAAGGGAGCCATTGCTCTTTTTCGAAGACAAGTAATATTACCATGAAAAGTTACCTCACAATTGAAACTACAAAACAATAAAACCAGGTTGAATTCTTACCTCCCACCGTACAAGCACCAACCAGACTAATGATATTCACATGACGACCGACGGTGACCAGAATGTCCAGCTCTCCAATGAGGTCCTCTTTGTCCTTTTCCTCTGCAGATGCTAAGTAAATAGACGGCGTCATTTGCAAATTGATTGTGTAACAGAAATTACTGTCCTGGCATAATTGATTATGCCTTTTCATAGATGTGAGCTGAGACACATAATGAACAATGCACCCCCCACTCCCTACCACGCCCCTCACATTTCCCGTCAATGTATGCGTAATGTGCTTATTTATTTTGTTTACCGAATGAAAACATGTTGTTTTCGCTCAGTTTCTTCTTTTCTTCTCACTGACCTGACCCAATGTTGTGTCTGTTACCATGGTAACTAATTTTGGGTGACATCTTGCAATTTTATAGCAGGAGGGATTTAGACTCTTGCCTGACCATATATGAATGTTTTGAGGAAAAATTAACAGAGAAGGCTATATGCGAAGGTAAACATTATGCATTTGCCTTGCAAATGTTACCTTTCTAGTTTACTTCAGGCATTTTGAAAATTCTTTAAAAAAATTCTTTTTAAATGCTAAGGACATCTTTAACTATTTGTAATGTATATAACACACCTTTCAGTGTCTTGACTGCCACGGTCTGGGTGACGCCTCTCTTCCTCAGCTCCCCCATACGGACCTCTCCAAACTGCCCCTTCCCCAGGATTTTACCCAGCTTCAAGCTAGAACGGTGGATTTCCCAGTCAGGGTGGAGAGGCTTGCTGCTCTCGGTGGACTCCTAGAATGAGAGATGAAAGCAAAATAGATATATTTGATATGCTTAATTAAGTTCGCACCATATTCCTGTGCAGTAGAGATTCTATAGGGATGATGGGATCTATTAGGGCCACTCAACCGCATGGTCAACAGTGTTTACCAGACAAATTTGACCGAGTGTTGACGTCAAATTTCAGAGAAACCAGATGAAAAATCTCACCGGGTCACTCTATTGAAGAAGATCGGAGTGACCGGTGGAAAGCTCTAGAGAGTTATCTCTTGTGTTGGTTCACAAGTGTTATCTTTAAGCATCTATTTGGGATGCTTTTCTTTAAATTCTATTCCTATAAATAATGACAAGGAATACCAAAAGACGATACTCTGTTCCCTAATTACATATCTAATGTTGAATTTTTGATGGTGCACCTAAAGCCATTTAAAAAGAATAATGTACTTTAATGCTTTATTGCTTATTGTTTCCACATTGTATGAAAAGCAAGACAGAATTAAAAGCAATGGATAAGACGAACGACCCGTACCTGATTGTCCTTCAGCTCTTGAAGGGCCTTTTGTAATTTTGCCCTCGGTCCGATCTCTGGAACGAGCTCAGCGAGCATATCACTGGTCAGTGACATGGCTCCTTCCCCGTCTACTTCGTGCCCTGGGGACCAGACGAACAATTACATCAACAATAATCTATAGTATACTGACCTGGAAATTTCTTAATTTGACGTGCCTATTGCAGAATGGAGGGGAGACAAAACAGGCGATTGCTTGCCTCTGGTAGTTATCTCCCCTGCGTTACAAAGTGTACATTACGAGATCTAATAGTCCTATCAAACACGTATTGAAGCTACATCAGCAGCTGTAGCAACACCAAGTACTTGGTTCTAGGAAATGAAGAAAATTATAAGTATAACTCTACTTACGCCTGAATGCTGCAGCATACTTGCCAAATCCCCTGGCCTTCAGGAATTCCACTACGTCGTCAACAGTAACAAGGTCTGCGATGCTGTAAATAGTCTGCAATACATACGTGAGTCGTGATGTGCTAGACGTCAACGTCTGTAGCCTTAGTCGGTACAGATACATGTATGTTACCCGGTTTGCTAACACAATGCATTGGAATCTACATATAGTTCTATATAATACAAGAAATGATATACACCAGGCTAACTTGGATGGTAAAAATGCATTAATAAAAAATTACCATGCATATTACAACGTTTTTTCACTTAGATAGTAATAGCACTACGTATGCAAACAATGCGATATTGACATTAAGATGGTAAACTGGTAAAATGGAATAGGAAAATCGACGGAAGTGTGCATTTCAGTTACCGTTTCATACGGTGAAGTGTCCTCAACCAATGCTGTAGGATTCTCAGCAGATTTCTTCATGGGTGTTTCGTCTTCTGTGATTATCTTCAGTTCTATCTGAGGACCTGTAGGGTCCTGGTCGTCTTCGGATTTCCTTTTCCTTTAACATATAAACGATCAAATCAGACAGAGTGCTTAGCTATGACACATGAATCATGATTACATTTTATGAACGGAGTATTTACGTACCTGTAACAAACTATCCCCACTGTTACAAGAATAACCACCAGTAGAGCAGACACACTGCCGCCAACGATAGCAGCAACAGGTACAGGCTGGTCTAGAAGGAAATCACCACAATAACGTTATATCAATTTGTATTGGGAAACTAAAACTTTACTCCTCTTTGTACATATGCGGTGAAAAGTGGCCATAAACAATCATCCTGACAATCATAACAAAAAAGGATCAACTTTGAATGGTATCTTATCCATAACAATTACCTTGCTTGACCGTTTCTGTGATCACAGGCACAATATAACCACTTGTTCTGAATAACTGGAAATGACACAGAGTATCAACAATATAATTTCCAATTGAAATGTACCCAACGCATCACTTTTAAAAGAATACATACAACAAAATAATTAAAAAAATGAAAAATTAAAACTCAAAAGGAGGCATGGCTCAATGAACACGTATAACTACGGTAAAAATACAATTTCCGTGTTCCGCTTGCGTCTCCTGGCACTAGTGTCCACGTAGCACCGTGCTGCTGCTGTGTACTTCTCCCCGGGGTGGAGCTCTTTGTTTCCAGGTTCCTTTGCGAGACTGGGATCGGCAAGTTCACTCCGCTCACAGCACCACTCGTGACCACAAGGTCCGCCATCGCCAATTTGTACGACATCAGTTTTTCCGTACAGCTCTCTGTCGAAATGCCATAAAAGACCAATGTGGTGCAAAGCATTTGTCATTAATGCAATGAAAGCAATAAATTTAAAAAAAAATGCTTTGCATTGAAACTTAATTGCTGCCGAAAGATTTTTTTACCTTGCATAAAAGATCCTACAGCATTAGCTGAACGTTCTTTTATGTTCGCAGAACATATATGACAATCACCTGGTTGTAACATATAGTGTCATTGAAGGATGTATAAATGATTAAGCTTACCCTGAGAGCGATAAAGCCACATAAGGTTCAGTTTTCCCTTCTTCAGGAGCATTATCAGTAAGGATGACGTCTGGTTCTCCAACTCTTGTTTTCAGGTCAGCAAGGCTCTCGGATTCAGTCATCTTGATGACGATGACTTGGCAACAGCTTAAGAATGCCATCAGGAATGTGATCGGTAAGTTTTCAAGAATGCATCGATATATATACTCTATGTAAAGTTTTACTTCTTTTTATTGGAGATGTAAAAGTACCAAAAGAAGAATAGAAGGAAAATAATACAAATTGTGGTTTTGTACAGTTAGCCCTGATTAATGGTTGTGGCAAGGACATCTGATATTAGAAGCACGTACCGTATGGGACCATTCCTCTCGCTCACTTTCGGAAGGACCATGGGGAAAGATGTTGGCGAAGCCCTCAAAGGTGGGTTGGTATATGCAGGGAATACTGGGAGAGGAGGTGGTTTACATTGGTAAATGGACATGTTGACAGCGTTACTTAAGAAAAACTATGTTTTACTTCGACGTAATTGAGCATACGATCATCTGCCGCAGAACCGCAATTTCATTTAAATCCCTACTATGGCATGCGGGAGAAATAAGACGTTAACACGAAATGAGATATTCAAATAATGATTTTCCTTTAATATTTTGTTTGCTAATTGCAATATTCGTAATATGACTACTCCTCACCAACTCTTGTTGGCACTTCACAAGTGAACTCTTGTCCCTTGTCTCCCTCGGCGCAGGTTAACGCACGAACTGTAACTCGGACCAACGAGTTGGCGGGGAGCTCATCCAGTGACTTGGACCACTGTTGTTGATCTGAACCAAACGTATCAGAGCTGATGCCTAGCTCAGACTCATCTGGATTGAGACGTGGCGTGTCTGTATATGTAACCTGTGTGGAAGGCAAATATAGTTAATAATGAGATATCTTTCGATAATGTTTTACCGACGCAAAAACCATAACAAAATGCAAACTGCGGCTTCTCGCTCATGCCATTTTACCTACATTGTACCCTGTCAGCCTCCCTCTGGTTTCTGCAGGAGCTGTCCAGGTTACTCCACATTCACTGTTTGCCATTCTTGTCACAGTCGGGGCATTTGGACCTGATGACAATAAGTAGTAGATTTTAGACTTCATAACTTCTGGGAAGTATGCAATCCTTGGGTTAATGAATTCCTCCATACCTGCTGCCTCCATGCCAGATTCACTGGTACTTTTGCAATTCTGCCTTTCTTTCTTAATTTGGTCAGATAGACAAACCTAGGAAATGTGTCAGTTACGTAGACGTGATTTCTACTTTATTTTTAAGTAAAAAATTAATACTTACATCCGTCACTCGTACGGGTCATATATGGGTAACTCTCATTCCCACGGTAGAAGGTGTTAATAGCTGACACCTGTTAGGTGTAAACGAAACAAATCAAATGGGTCTTTTATTTCTTTTAACAATATCATTGATTCACTTGACCATTCCTAAAACCCAGTAATTGTAATATTGCATCATTATAGGATCCATGGTTTGGCAACTATTTCTTAAATTCTTTAGACATTCTTTAGTCATGTATATGAATTTGTTACAGAAAATATGAAAAAAAATTAAGACAGCAACAAGGTGTTGCAGTTTCTACTTACAGTGACAGAGTAGTTCCTTGCGGGCTGTAGGTGTGACGATGTGACCACAGCTGTCAGGTTCTCCTGCTGCAGTCCTGACGTCATGTTCTCCTGGTAGAACGGTTCCCCGTCGGTCCTGTTGTACAGGCTGATTCGGTACGCCTGCAGCTGACCGTGGATGTGGTCAGGGCGCCGCCAGGCTACACGCAGCTGGACCGGCCGGGGGAGGTTTGGCGTCTGGCAGTTACAGTCGTGCTGGTCTGCAAACGTCTGGATAACTGGAACTGCCGGATCTATTGGCCATTTGTAGATAGGAATGCATAATGAATGTACGCCTCGGCTTAAGATTTTTTTCTTGCATCTTTTTTATATAATAATACTTAGGAGGAACTATTCGGATATTATGAATCTCCTGTCCAAACCAGCAGCTGCTTACATGTCATCTATTAATCTCCAAGCAGATCTTTTTGTGGGGGTAAGACAGTATCAAATTGGCCAGTCTGTATCCATTTTCCCGCCCTTGGGTGGGGAAATAGATACAGACTGGCCAATTTGATACTGTCTTACCCCCACAAAAAGATCTGCTTGGCGATTACTTTATTATGGTGGTGGGCCATCTTGGTGGGATATCTATTATGCTAACATTCAACTCATTGCTGCATTCTGTATAGAGGCCATTTCTATTTTGAATGATGCACTACTCACAATATTCCAACGTCCTTGTGATGTCACAGTCACCAAAGACACCTTCCCCTGCACTATTCACCCCTCGCACCCGGAATGTGTAGTTTGTGTACGGATCTAGGTCCCCAATAGCGGTTGTGGTCCTGTCGTCCGTACTTGTAACTTGTAGGATAAACGCATCTTCACCACACGACTCCGACGTTCTGTATTGTACCTTGTAGTTGAGGATCTCCCCGTTTGTTTCTATCGGAGGATCCCAGGTCAGGTGGACAGAGTTGTGTGAGGCTGGTACGGCTGCCAAATTGTGGGGAGGACCCGGAGCTGCAAATGTAATGAAGCACCATCTGTGATTAGGCAGCAATTAACGTTAAACTCGGCATACTTACTGTTGTGTGCAGTAATATATAAAGGGCGACAAATGCCACGTAAAAAGCCAAAGATGATAAGAATCCTTACGTGCTTCGTCAGTAGTTCCCGTCCCGTTGCCAGGATCGCTCCATCCCAAAGAGTTGTTCACCCGCACTTGAACATCGTACATGGCGGCCGGCCGTAAGCCGCGGATGTATACATCGCCGTTATCATCAGAAACTCTAGCTGATGACCATGCTCCCCAGTCATCCTTGCCGCTCTGTTTGTAGCGTACTTGGGAGTCGAAGATGTTACCGAGGTTACCGGTTACTCCTACTGTCCACCTGATGTGTAGGGCTGTAGAGTTAACTGCCGTAACGCTCACTGTCACGTCACCAGGGCTTTCTGTAGTTCCGACAATATTAAAAGTTTATGGATGCGCACATTTCAGTTACAGGCAAAGTACATTTGAGGTAGATGTTCATGTTAACACTGTGTCACAATGTAAACTTGAGAGGTTTGGTTGAAATTCGATGAAAGATTGTGCATTCTTCTGAACTTTAACTTATATGAGATACATAATATCAGTTTACCATATACTATACGGTAAACTGATATATGTATCTAATGTATCCCTAAATATGCATTTCATTTATATATATGTATATATTGAAGAATCTTATTGCATTTTCATTCCCCGGGATAAATGCAGGGAACGATGAAAATACAATGTACTAGAAACGAACTACAACAATAATAAACAGATAACTAGATCTAAGGTATAAAATGCTAAAAACTATGTAAGGTAGTATAGATCGAAGTTCTTATCGTTTCTTCTTCTTTTAAACAGTTCGAAACATACTGACATACCTAATTCGTTATAACTACATTTGTAAATGAAATTATATTCAAAAGTGTCTTGTTTTGATTCAGTTTACATTTTAAATCATTTCATACCTGTGTATATTAAAAAGATAATTGGAAATTAGTCATCACGCATAGCAATAAGACTAATCTTATGAATCCTATATTTGTAAAAAAAAAATCACAGTTCACAGTTTACGGCATGGCACCCGGTCGCACAATCATGCATGCTTTTTTGTGCCTGTAGAAACAGCAGGACCTATTAGGTCTAGTCTAAATCAAGGTAAGAATTATGTTTTAAATTAAATTTATGACTTACTTACCTTGTTCACAAAATGCACCGTACCATCCCGTGGGACATGCACAGATGTACAATCCGGAATCCTCCGGTCCAGATGTAAGGGTTCCCCCGTTCTCACATGGTCTAAACGATGATGCTGTTAAGTAAAGTAGTGCGAGAGACAATGACTCTGCTGTAATACTCATTGTAAACAACCGCATTCTCTTTTCATTTATTTGTACCATTTACGTATTAACTTAAATGGAAATATTAAGGGCACAAAGTGTAATGAGTTAAACTCCTACCAGGAAAATCAACTGGCCTGACCATCATCACTGTTTTCTTTAAGGAATACGCGTAACCCAACCAAGTGTTCCAGACAATTCCATCTGCCCAGGAGCAGGAGGGTGGAGCAGGTACTGAACAGCCTGTCAGATACTGTCCGTTCAACAAGGCCCTGCCACAACTTGGAGGGTACCACCAGCCTCCTTGTCCGTATGTGACGGCACAGCTGACAATGGCACCTGCATTATCCTGGTCAGTTGTAGAAAATTGTCTGTTGTTGATGCTGTCACGTCCACCTCGTGTGGACAGATCCAAACTATCAGTAGCATCCCCGCTGTATCCGTCGATCTTTGCCGTGTACTTGCTGCTGGCATCTCCCACAGAAAACGTGCTGTACCGCGCAAATCGGCTGTTCATTTCCCAGTCTTCCAAGTACACGTACAGTTCGTTTTGTTTCTGTGTTGTCAGGCTGTGGATGTTCCCCAATCCCAGCCAGTATTCTCTACTGGCATTACCATATCCCTGCTCGTACTCAGTCCAAGTTTTGTCAAACGGGACAGAACCGTCCTGACGCCGCTGTATGACCGTCCACCCACCGCCATCAGTGTCCATGTCACAGTAGGCTTGGAATGGGTGTGGGTGGCCGATGGTGTAAACATGACTGTACTGAATCCCGAGTGCAAACACGTCAGTACAATCTTGGGGCGCCAGGATGTCTGGAAAAAATAGGCAATTACGATAACAAGACCCATTGTGATGACGATGTAGGAATAATAGGTGATACAACACATAAAATGAGTCTCTCGTCTAAAAATATTGGCATCCTTGTTAAACAAAGGTATGGTGTACGTACGTTTCCTCTGGTAGTAATTTCGGTAAGGCCAACTGTCCCACTCTGGACCAGGAGATACCGCCGTGTCCTTGTCAGAACTACTGAGCCAACACCGTGCACTACCGCCCTCTGGCGATCCGGCAGGGCGATGGTTGAAGGACAGACATGTCGGATTGACGCCATCATAACCGTTGTAACCTTGCAGACAGCGGCGGGCACACTCTTCTGTGTCTATGTCGTTGTAATCTGTTATCCAGTAAGGAGGCTCACCGAAGAAGCGACCTTCCTCCTTAATAAAGAGATCATCGTACGAGACAGTGTCTAAAGCAAAAACGTTATAACATTGTAAAATCAACAGAGCTTGTGAAAAGTTTCATTCAAAGTCTCCACAATTTATCCAGTATTATAATTTCAAAAACCCATAGGTACCGTTTATCTGAATGTCAAACTTTCATCATTATAGATTAAAACTGTATTTGCGATTGTACTAGATATTTACACAGAGCTTTTTATTGACATGTCAATATGTATTTATTTTATTTTTTCGGGATGTTGACAGGTATCTTATGCATTCTATACCCTAAGAACTGTCAGTGTTAAATTTTACTGTTAATAGTACCTTTACGTGTTTGACACGAGTCTCCAGTCCAGAGGTCCAGACACCCTCCAGTACATACTCCAGTCGTCTTGTTACAGGCAGCTGGTCCGGCTGCACAGTGACAGGTTTGGGTGCAGCCAGCTCCGTACAAGCCGTCAGGACAGTCTAAGAAATGTACATCAAATGAAACATTAAATATTATTAAGTACATAAATATATGAAAATATCTTCAGGTCTGTATCGAACTAATACACAGGACAATAAGCCTGTATTAAATCTGCTTTAGAGGATTGGACATTTTTTTTTACGTGTTTTACACGAGTCTCCAGTCCAGAAGTCAAGACACCCCCCTGTACAGAATCCAGTCGTCTTGTTACATGCCGCTGGTCCGGCTGCACAGTGACAGGTTTGGGTACAGCCAGCTCCGTACAAGCCGTCAGGACACTCTGAAATGGCCAGAATTTCATTAGTAAAGTAACGTGTTACGGAGTACATCAGTCTAAGAAAAGATCATTCAGCATTCAGTAGGTCCAATTTCATTCGGTGAAGCATCGCCATCGGTGAAAAAGCTTTTTACCTTGACATCCATAAAGTTTGTCGGAAACCCAAACATGCCTTGACAACCATAACAATTGTCGGACAAGAAAACTAAAACTATTTAGATTAGCCTCTACCAGCCTCTAGCCTCTACTGGAAATAGTAGAAATTGGCCAAATAGAGAGATAACACGCCGAGGGAGTTTCGTCATCCAGTTTACAGTTGGCCGGCGTGTTATATCTCTCTATTTGTCCAATTTCTACCATTTCCAGAGCGCCCTCAAGCCTGGTAGAGGCTTATTTAGATATCAATCATCACTCAATGAAATGAGCTATTACTAGCATGTAGTCTCACCAGTATTACACTCTATGCCCATGAGTCCAGGAGCGCAGGAACAGCCGTACGGGTCCATCACACACAGCAGCTGGCCCGTACAGTCTCCACCGTCACACTCTCTCGTGCAGCTTGTACCGATCATGCCATTTGTACATGCTTCAAAGGATATAAAGGAGCATTGTTGTAGAAAATTGTGTCTGTGGTATACGTACATCACATCCGTCATAGCCATTTTATATCTTCTAACGATGAGCTGATGTCAGAATCTGTACTTCAAAACCTTCTTCAAAAAACGGAAGCCATTTTGAGCAACTTTGAATCGTATGTGACACGAACGGGCCACAATCGTGCGTTTAATTAATAAAATAAAGCATGTTAACCCTAAACAGTACACCTGGGGTCCGCGCGGACCCCAGCACTATATATTCTGTAATACCTTTTTTGTTTCTAAAGATTTTTTTCTGAAATTTTAGGTAATTGTCACCCACAAAGTTGTCTCTCAATACAGTGCAGAAAACTCCGTTTCTACCATTTATAAAAAAATTATATCTGATTTTCTTTTGGGGTCCGCGCGGACCCCAGCCGGCTTTCGATCATAATGGATACACTGGCGTTCTTATACATTACCTTATTTCCGTTTTTATATGTTTTTATGCACTCATCGTATGTCTACCAAGTTTTCAGAGAATGGTGTAGTAATAGAATTATAATTTAATAACTTTGGTGTAATTATGACGTCATATGACGTCAGAGCTAATAATATAGTCCGCCATATTGGATTTTGACCAATGACGTCATCAAATTAGCATATTCTATGCATATCAAATGATTTAACTTATATTTAAGTATGTAAGATGTTATTAATGTTGGAAAAGAAGTGTAATTTATTATAAAACTCAGAAAATGTTTATGTTTAAACCAAAATTACTTCTATTTTTAAAAAAAACTGCCTGCTAGAAACCCGTTGCCATGGCAACACAAAAAAACATCAACTTACTAGTATTAATCTAATATGAACTTTTTTCCAGAGACATTTTAGGAAAGGTCTCCAAATTTGATACTTCTAGAGCAAGCCGTTTAGCCGCTATCTGAGATCAAAGTTGGGCCTCAAAAGCCCCTTCAGTCTGAAATGGGTTTAAAAATCGGGTATTTCTTCTTGTCTTCTTTTCTTCACCAAAAAATAGAAAAAGTTCAAAATGTATGATTTTTGTATGTAATGTGGACACAGAGGTTCCCACATCAGTTTGCAAAACAATTGAGCTGGTAGCATGTTGATAATTTCTAAAAATTAGCAAAAAACTATTCTGGGGTCCGCACGGACCCCAGGTGTACAGATTAATCAGTCCGGGAAGGTGTTCTGTTGAGGGTTAACTAATGACGCGATGTCAAATATAACACTTACCACTTCCACAGTTGTGCCCATGGAACCCCGGAGGACAGACACATTCCCCCGTGTTGTCGTCACACACACCGCCGTTGTAGCACACTGGACAGTCACTGGTACAGGAGGGAGGACCCCATTTGTTCTTAGCACAACCTGGGTAAGGGGAAAAAAGAACAAAAATTACATTGAAGTAATTGTGGACATTGAATTTGATTAAAAAACTGTACAATCCCATTTTTGCGTTTTAAGTAATAGTCTTCTGAGACCGACAATGCAGTGTATATAGAGCTACGATATAAAACAGGTACCATGAAAGTCAATATTATCGGTAACATAGTATATGTGTTTATCTTGTGAGTCGACTAAGGCATAGATAAAGGCACGGAGGTAGCAAAATACTTCGACTTCTCTGACACGCAGTTATTACTCCGCGAAGGAGGTCAGGACCTCCAGAGTGTTGTGAACAGCCGTTTTTTCGTGTTCGCAGCTCGAACACGGGGTTCCCTTTGTGTAATCGGCATGCAACTTTATACGCCGTCTGCGGGCATGCCCGTGATGATGCACGAATGTGTATTTTTGCCGTTGCTGCTTTCGCGGTCAATGTAATAGTTCAAAGTACCCCTACAATTTTGAGTCAAATTGGAATGGTCCAGAAAACCCGTTGTTTGGAATAGCGGGGGGTCGGGCATCCTTCAAGCAGATGTAAGGAGGGACCGATAAGTGGTACCAGATATACGTGCTTTAGGTATGCTTAAGGTTTTTGGAATGTGCTATTTGATTTTTTTTTTATTGTAAAAAAATTCCTCCTGTGACTTTGTCAGTAAACCTCTTCTACAAGTTCTCCTAAATTTTTTTGGAGATCGGCAAAAATTTGTAAAAATAACAATGGAAGTTTTATGTAAGGCTTCTGGGTCCAAACGGACCCCAGTAATGTATTTGCACTTTCCTACACACGAAATTGTTCGGATGTCCTCAATATGTCTTTAAGGAGTTCAAACTTCAGCAGATGTTTGGAGGGGTCGATAAGTGGTACCATATGTTTTGTGCCCATGCAAAAGGTATTGGGCCAAATTTTTAACCCTATCTAGACCGGGGGGGGGGGCTAAAAGTGCCCGCGGCAACTTTGATGTCACATCGCGTCTGAACGGCTAGAGCTAGAACCGCCAAACTTGGTGACTTTTCCTAAAATATTGTTGACAACAAATGTGTATCCGTGGAATAAGATTATGATTTTTCTTGTTGCCATGGCAACGGGTTTCTGACAGGCATTTTTTGCCAAATTTAATAATTTCCATTTAAACAGAATTTTATGGGGTTTATGTCAAGTTACACATTGTTTCTAATATTAATAACATCACATATAATTATATGTAAATTTTATCATTAAAAATGCATAATTTATGCTAATTTGATGACGCCATTGGCCAAAATCCAAGATGGCGGACCATATCATTAGATCAGGTAAATACAGCTTATTTTCCTTAAAATTTCATCAATACTCCCATTTCTTTTTACAAAAAAAGGTTCATATGAAAGTCTTTAGTCTGTTTACAATGTATTTTAGGCTTTATCCTGAAAAAAAATTATTTTTGAAAATTCAAGATTGATGATCCAAGATGGCGGATAGGTAATATATGCATGACGTCATTTTATGACGTCACCGGTGTTGCTATGGGCAACATAAGACTTAGTACATCCTAATATTCTGTCATAAACACTTTTGGTAAAGTTATGTCGTATACTGTTTAGTTTTCAGGGAATAACCTTAGACGGGTTTGGCCAATAAAATCACATTAATGACGTCATAATGACGTCATATTACGTCACAACGACATAAAAATTGTACATATGATAAATTTTTACTAGTACACCATCCTCTGAAAATTTGGTGGTCCTACGATATACCGTTCGCGAGTTCTGAGGGGGGGGGGGCAAAGAACC
>NW_017803862.1:161504-169949 GCF_001625305.1 Branchiostoma belcheri | reverse complement strand
CCCAAAAAAGCCCGGTCTAGATAGGGTTAAGATGTTCGCAGCCCAAACGCATTGTTCTGCAGTACGTAGTATTTCTGTGTAATTTGGCATGTGGTGTGCCATTATGCCTGTGGTGATGCACGTCATTTTTATTTTCACCCTAGAAATTTTGATATTGAAGTGAATGCATATTTTAGAAACAACCCTATAATGTCCCTATAAATACTTTGACATAATACATGTTACATTACCTCTGACAATGAGCCTCATGATTCCCTGTTTTCGATCAGTATCCCCCTGATAGTAGCACTCATAGATCCCCTCATCTGAAGACTGGACACTGGCTATGGCCAGGCTAAGTCCGTTTTGTCCGGTTAGGACAGTCCCCCCGACTCCGCCCTTTCTCCACTCCAGGGTACCGGTCCTATTGGACTTCTGTACCATCCGTAGAGTCACGGGGTCTCCTAGGCTGGCGGTTACTGTGAAGGCCACAGGCCAGACATCGGCTGAAAGATTATGTAAGGTATAATCATTGATGAAAAGCGAGATGGTCGATTTGAGTTGAATAAAGAAAGTTATGAAAATCATAAATAAAGAATTATTCGAATCGTGTACACTTTTTCTGGGTGATGTAAAGACATGCAGATATATTCAGTAAAAAGTTGTGTACCCACCCTGTGATTTCATTTTAAAGGTGACAGACTTTTCTGTTTGACTGCTGTCTGGGGTGTTTACGCGACAGGAGAATGCCCCGACCCGGGTGTTACCAGATTCAGCCCATATCCTAACACTATAGCCTCCTGTTACTGTGCTAGTGCTTCTAATCCTTGCAAATCCCGTTCCTGAGCCAGTGTTAACCTCAACTCCGAACTGGTACCCGTTCTGGTTGATGGTACTACCCGTGTAGTAACAGTACAGCCAGGTGTCATCGGACTCATCAAAGAACTGGTACTTACTGACGATGGTGACGTCTACTATACCTGAAGAAACATATAAAGTGTTTACTAAACTGTTCAGAACGTATTCTATTTTCTAATTTTAGTTGCACTGTTTTATCCCTTTTTCGAAACATTTCTTTTAAAATTTAGACAAATGCATGCATTGAAACTGAGCGAGAGAAGCATTCTGGTATCTTAGCCATCCTGCCTCTTTTTTAACCTAGCCTTAACAATCCCTGCCATTTTCAGCAACTAAAGATTAAAATATATTTCTATCCAAAATTCTAACTTATAACTACAAGGAGAGGGTAGAAAAGAAAAAAAAAAACAACGTAATAGATTACTTACATATAAAATATAGGAGTTAACATTAGTTCTTTGTCTAGAACTGTCCAGAAGACGTGCCTCGGGCAAATAATACGCGAAGGCCATCCGATCCAGAACCGTGCCTATCTAGTTCCATGCCCTAATAGTTTAGGGTTTAGATCAGGTACGGTTCTGGATCGGATGGCCTTCGCGTTCTGAATAAGATATCTAAATTTTTGAATTTTTGGACCAGGGGTATGCATATGCGCAATAAACATAATTTATAATTCGCACAATAGCATGTAACTTCTAGTCAAGATTATTACCTTAGAATTTCTGCAGCTTTATTTTATTCTTTGTTTCAGACCATATAAAAAAGGAGCAATAACAAATGTACAAATACACGTAGACAAATTACATACAAAGGTTTAACAAGAGTTCCACGATCTCATACCTTCGCCAAATGATGTTAACCCTTGCGGGTGACGAATTATACAATTTTAATCATTGATTTTGTAAATAAGAGCCTCATTTGCATGGATTATATCAGTTGATCATATTCTTCATCCAATGACAGCCTTAACAAATAAGCTATTATAGCACTTTCTCATAAATTATGCAAATGAGGTCATTATTTGAATAAATTATGTTTATTGATGTTCACCTTCACTTAACTTCCAAATGTGGCAAGTATGAAATTCGGGGTGCAGCAGTTACAACTTTGGAATTATGAGAATTTGCCATTAATTATGCAAATTAGGTCCTCATTTACATAATCTATATCCTCAGATGTTTTTCTCGTTCTCAAGTGTTTCATAGTTCTATTATCGAACAAAGCAGATTTATAGAATTTCCTCATTAATTATGTAAATTAGTTCCTGATTTGCATAATTGCCATTTGATTATGTCAAGAATCACTTCAACTACCTACATACCAAAAATCACGACAAAACGTCAACCTGTTCTTGACTTATCGTCCTTTTAATTTTCTTTCAACAAATGCTCCTGCAGTTTTAGAACAAGGCGCTAGGGGACCCAAACTCATGTCACTTCTTCCCTACCCCAAGAGCTATCTACCAACCAAAAGTCGTGACCCTAGCATGTCCAGATCACGAGATATCAAAACCGGAAGTTTAGCTGCAGTACTTAGGAAAGCCGCCAGGTGGCCCAAAATCTAATCATTTCTAGGTCTCATGAAGACCTACCCACCTACCAAGTTTCATTTCAATCCATCCACTGCTTCTCGAGTTATCTTGCTAAACCACACACACACACACACACACACACAAACACACACATACACACACACACACACACACACACACAGACAAACGCTACTGAAAACATAACCTTCTTGGCGAAGGTAAAAAGTGCGGCCAGTACAGGCTTCGAATAAACACATCTGAATCGCAAACGATGTACACAGTGCTGCTTCTCGATGCGAGAAGTTGCGTGACAAATGGATTGGAGAGATTGCGCCACCTGGCGTCGAAGGTGTCGATACGTAATGCTAACATACTTGCTACACCACCTAGGCTGGTTCATTAGCATTTTGAGAGCGTCACGGTATGCTACCTCAAAACGTTGCAGCACACCAGCACTGTCTAAACCACAGCTGCTAACAACAAGTAGATGAACAATGGGACATAAAAAGGATGCGGTTCATCTCTGTTGCAGAATTGCTGAATTTACGGCCTTAAGACTTAGCTTTGGTGTAGAGTTTTCTTGTTGCATTACGAATGGAAGTATCATCTGACAAGTTGTAGGTTATATATGGACGCTTAGTATATAACAGAAGGAACAGAAGCCAAAGCGGTGCCATACAGTGTAGCTGAGGGAGGTTCGCTACATAGATGTAGCCGTTGGCATGGGAAATAAGACTTAACTATATTAGTTACAAAGTTCTAAAAAAGAGCAACATAGAAGCCGTATTTTGCTTACTAACGAACAAGAGGTTATGCTTCGTCTCCAGCACGCCTCGAGGTCGATCGAAAACATACAGAAAGGAACTAGGGACAAAGAGAGAGAGAGACTGAGAGAAAGAGAGCACCTGTATTAGCTACTAGAAACCAGCTATCTGCGTCACAGCCAATAGCACTGTCAGGGATCTGCATTGAATTCTGAAAACCTAAAACATTTCCTATTTACTATATATAAATTGCATGAACCTGTACATATCTTACCTAGGGATGATAGGATACGTATAGCTAGTTGAGTAGGCTTGGATAACAACTTAATTTGAATAGGGAATGTTTTTTTGCGATACTTGTTTTGGGCGCCTATACACTGAGCGATCAACAAGGAAACTAAAAACCACACTCACCTGTTATAGTTGGTGTAAGGCAGACCAGAAAAAAGACAACCGTCAGCCCCTGGCGCTTATCGCACACCGGGGCTTCCCGGGCGGTCTTCATGCTACCTTTGGTGCCCAATTCACGTCTTTACGTGCAGATATGTCGAGGAATAGTTCATTTGAGCGACTCCGAGCGGTAACCTTCCCAGTCGCTGTCCAGGTGCCGAGGAAACGACTCTTACTCGAAGCTACTTCCCTGTGTCGTCACGGGAAAGTTCATTGTTTATGTTTGTCAGTTCTTCTCATTGGTAACCCACCAGGGGCATGTTTACGCCCCAGTGCCTACCAAATATACACCATTGCACCAAGTAACCTGAAAATCAACCGTTTATACAGCCTAGGTGTGACCCACTGCTACATGAAAATCAGAAATGTCCAAGAAGAATTTTACATTTAAGCTGAATTAATTTCCAAAGTAAGCCAAGGTTTGCCGCGCGTTCTGCATGGATGTTTACAAGTTATTTTGTTCCTCGTCTCACTGTTTACATTATTTAGCATGCCTGTCTTTCACTGGGATTCAGCAGGACAGGTGGTGTTGGCAGTGTTTTAGGCCAAACTCTATAAATCGTATGTTTCACGTCACCAAAACACCTGTACACAAATTGTTTTTCCCAGATAACAAAAAATAAACGATCTTACACCTACGTGTAATATTTACCCTTTTTTAAAATTTCTCGTCTGTGCATTTTTTCCACTGGATGGAGATAAGTGTCTAGCATATTTATGGGGCATTATTTGACCTAACGAGTAACGTTCTTTTAGTTTTGCCGAAGTGCACAGCAAGAGAATAACTACGGAGGCACAAGCAAACACACAAATAGAAAGCCATACCTCCCTACACGAAGGTAATAAAAAATTGTACCTAGGAGTCGGGAGGACAGTATGAAAGACCATCATTAGACTTGTAATAAAACTTCTGCTATCAACACCTTGGATAGGTTCTTTTTGTATGTTGACTTGTGATAAAACTTTTGCTATCAACATCTTGGATATGTTCTTTTCATATCAATCTTAAGCCGTGTCTTGGCTTCGTTAATTTTAACCTTATTGGAAATAAGAGTCGAAGTTTAACGGGTTGTTTGATGTTAGAAACCTTCGCCTACTTGAATTTTATGCTAATTGATGTACCTCTAGCTCTATCTTGTCCGTAGGACAAAACAAGTCAACCATCTGTAATCCTGTCGGACTGCATTCTTGATAACCTACCCCGAGGAAAGACTGTTTGCTGTCAACAGGGCCATGCTGGTGAACATGTATCAACACGTCAGCATGTCGTGAACTTTATGTGAACCTATTCTTTATTCAGGAAAATGAGGGTGGGACGTTGGGGAGGGGTAGGGGTAAGGGCATGCAATACCAATACTTTCTACTGCGGAATTCTATACAAATAACCCCCAAAAAGGTGTTAAAATCTCACCTCTGGGATAAAAAAAGTCATGGTAACTGACCTTGACAGGATAGCCCACCTCCTGATTGTCCACAAGCCAGATTCTACCATTTTTAATACAGCTCTTTAAACTTTAAATGGCCACAAACAGACGGAAACCTGACCTTTTACCTCTAATCTCCAGAAATCAACCTGATCACACCACTTGGGACTACTTTCCCCACTGGTCTCCAAAACATTCTAAACCAAAGTTTTTGGGCCAAAATCAGTGAGTATGAAGCCTTGTCTATCCCATATACCAAAAAAAAAGTGACAAAAGGACACCAAATTTTCCAAGAAAAATTAAGTTTTATTGCTCTCTCTCTTTATATATATACCCGTTACTATATTCCCAGTTTCTACTTTGGTAGAAATTGAACACATTTAGAGTTTTAATGCTGAATTGTTAGTAAGTCTGTGTGCCGATGTCTGTCACCGCTTAAATAGATGCCATTATTTGATCCGTTTAAGGCTCTCTTCGCAGCGGGCGAGCAAGACGTTTCATTTTAATGGAAATGATAACGTTAACGCCCCACCTTATCACCGGTGCACATGTATATTGTGAAATGATCCCTCGAATAAACCGCTACGCTCATTTGGTGGTTTATTTGGTGGTTATCGCATTTGACCAGGGAGTATCTCACCATATACACCCCAGGGCAGGGCATTGACCCTTTATTAAGTCCTCCTATTTATACTACTACCCCAGTGGAAAGACTAAACAATGTGATATGCGTGAATATTTAAAGGCAGTATTTAAGAAAATTTGAATTCTTATCAGTTTTATGTATTTTTACCCCTTACCCCTAAAAAGCTAAAAGATTCACAATAATATACGGATTACATTTTACACGCGTCATTTGGCTAACTCACACGATCAAGTGATTCGAGTTAGAAATAGGGAATACACAACTGTTTAGAGATTATGCAACAGCAAAATGTAAATGTAAATCACTTTCATTATTTCCCTAGTGCCTGTATGTCTTAAGCTGCACATACAGCGACAAGTTAGATACGTAGACATAAGACATAACGACAGTCCAACCTTCAATATCGTACTAGATTTTCGATCTAGAATGTGTTATCCTAAAATTCCGTAATATACCAGAAGCTCTACTAATGTTGCTGTAAGGGGTGAATTAGTTTTTTTCCCATTATACGTACACTCAGACTCAACTGATTTAAATGTGGATGAGATTGAACAACGTTCCCAAGGACAAAACTTTTTAAAACAAAACGTATAATAAAGACGTTTGATAAAATCAAGATTGTTGTTTTTATATACGGGATATATAACGTAAAACATTCTATTTCAAAACATTTGGCTGAACCCTAAAATCGATGCCAATTCTTTTAGAATTGGCCTTTCAAAATCATCTGACAATTCAAATAAAGTAAAAGTTGTCGTTTAGTTAAATTAGAGCTACCTACTTTTAAAACGCCGTTAAAATATCATCTGTGTAAATAGTTTGACGTGTATAATATTTAAAGTACAAATGCTAATTTCTAACTAGCTTGCATACATAATAAATCTATACTATAGCCTTGGACCTCATTAATTACATAAATATGTCTCTTTATCTCCTCTTTAAAAAAACTACATACTCTTATGTCTGGTTAGACTCAAATTATGAACTTCCTTCTTCAAAAATTATAAAAAAAGTGTCTTCTCTTTACTAATAAAGACAATGTCAAGATTTTAACTATTTATATCTAGTGATAACTTTATCCTTTATGTGTAGTATGGATAATCTGGGGTATTATGCAATTTTCTCATTTAGTTATGTGAATTAGTAAATGGTTTTCGCGGATCGAATCTATTAATTCCTGTCGAAGGTATAGTCTTTACTTAGTATTAAGTTCCTGTTACTTAGCATAATTAAAATATAGATTTTTACTGAAAAAGGTCTTTGGGAAGGCAATACGTGCACAATCATAGATTCATTATTACATACAGTTGAAATTTATCATACTTTTGTGTGTGTGTGTCCTTAGGCTTGTAAAATGATTTGGAGTGCCGGTGGAGGGATACTTGATTACAATGGCGACCTGAATCATTAACTGGAAGAATAAATCTTAAAACTTGTTTTAATACGCTGTTTATGTTTTGTACCAACGTCTTAAACCTTGTTCATTGAATGATACCCATTATGATTGGATGTAATTTAGGAAGTGTTTTATTTCCGTCTGTGTTGTATGTATTTGTGACAAAATTACTTTTAACACAGACTATTCCGAATACGTTTTCATGGGTACCCCATAGCCGCGGCGACTGTTGCAGGGCTTCTCTTGCTTGCAGTCTTTTACAGTAGCCCTAACAACAGTCGCGGAGTGGTGCATTGGGCCAAATGAACAAACATGCGTTTTACCGTGCCGGAACACTTTGAGACCGAAGTTTGCACATCCCTAGATTCCTAACAGCCTCACCTAACGTGCCGGGGTGTTTTGCGCGTCAACCGGCCCCTGCGCGACTCGTACCGCCACTATTTGCGATCGCTCCCCACGTAAAACATACAGTTGGCCGCCATTTTTGATTGGAATCAGCCGCCGGCAAATTTGCCGCTATTTTTTTGATAGGCTATTTCTATGGATCAGAAAAGTAGCGGCACATTTGCAAGTAGCTGATTCAGAGCGCGGCTGACCAAGATGGCGGCCACTCGGCTTATAAATACATGGGGAGCGATCGCAAATAGTGGCGGTACGAGCCGCGCAGGGGCCGGTTGACGCGCAAAACACCCCGGCACGTTAGGTGAGGCTGTTAGGAATCTAGGGATGTGCAAACTTCGGTCTCAAAGTGTTCCGGCACGGTAAAACGCATGTTTGTTCATTTGGCCCAATGCACCGCTCCGCGACTGTTGTTAGGGCTAATGTAAAAGACTGCAAGCAAGAGAAGCCCTGCAACAGTCGCCGCGGCTAGGGTACCCCATTGCCTCTCAGCTGTCCCCGCGAGTTGTAGTCCGTATTCAGATCAGTTGGGTTTGACGACGACGTTCCTGTCGAGTACTTGGTTGCACGAGAATCGTCCACGAGACATCCACAAAACCTGGATTTAAAGAAAGTATGGTTTTATCTAACATAATAACAACATGAATTTCATCAAAATCTGACGATGGGGTGCAAATTGGCATTGCATTAAGCAACAGAGCCATTTAAGCCAAAAACAATTAAACCTTATTGAATTCCTACAACTACATTTTGAATAATTCTCGTACCATTACAGTGATCAGCTCTACTTGTATTGATGTCAGCATGAAAGTTCATCTGAGTTGATAAATTACATTATGAAAAACTTAAACTTTTCTCCAACTCAAGATTTGACTCACCAGAAATTTTCGACTGAATCTTCCTCAGCTATCTGACCCAAATGCTGTGGACACGTGATTCTTCCCACGTGTGACGTCAGCAAAGGGTCAAAGGTTGTCTGAAGTCGATATCCGCCCCCC
>NW_017803862.1:153415-161484 GCF_001625305.1 Branchiostoma belcheri | reverse complement strand
CATAAAAGAGGCCATATACATCAGGGCACTTCAACCATCGCTCAACCGGGACGGGGGGCGATATCGACTTCAGACAACCTTTGACCCTTTGCTGACTTCACACTTGGGAAAAACCACGTGTCCACAGCATTTGGGTCAGATAGCTGAGGGAGACTGAGTGATTCAGTCGAAAATTTCTGGTGAGTCAAATCTTCTATTGATATCATTGGTCTCGTGATTTGTAGAGAAAAAAATGACGTTCTTCACTGGATGAATGGCCTTCATCTATTGTATGAAAAAAGACGAAATGCTGCCAAACTAATGATGTATAGCAGTCAGCAATAGACTTTTCTACTAACTTCAACCACAGGTTCCGGACTTCCTTTTGACGTAGACAATGGAAGATGAAGATGAAGAATCCTTGCAGGGAGTTGAAGATGCAGAACAAGTAGGAAAAGACGAACCTTCCGTCACTGCAACACAACGAAATATCGATCTTTTAAAAAAATCGTTAGAAAATAAAATTGGTGTGGAAGTGATTCTTACTGATTTGATTTTATGGATTTTCTTTTAAGCACTTTTTGATTAAATCTCAATACATCGATATCAATAGCTAAGAGACCAAATTAAAAAAAAAGATTAGAGATCTTAATATTGCTTATGTTGATATTGCTTAATATTGATTATGTGGTTTTCGTCCTTGTCGGCTTTCTTCGTGACACTTATAATAATGTTCGTTAGCAATTTATAAGCAGTTCACGAATAATTTAACAGAAAATCTCTTCATGTGTACAGTTCTGAACTTTGGATCCTACCCACGTTTATTTGTCTAAACTGCAGATCCAAATCTCTAACGTAGTTACTCTTTACAGATCTGCCAGCTTCAGATCCAACTGCCTTACACGATCGATTTTACATAACTGCATTTCGGATCCTAACAAAAATCTCTTGCCTTATCATGCTCACAAATCCGACTGAAAAACGCATATCTGAATCTCTAACCCTATCAAGCGCGGCAATATGACAGATCCAGATTTCTAACCTGATCATGAAGAATCCAAAGATCCAGGTGAGTCCGACCAGCACCATGATGGCGATGGCGATACGCAGATTCTGCTTCGTCGCACCACTTCTGGGATGAGCGACTTTCCCTAGGAAAGTGGTGCATTTATTAAATATTATACATTTGCATATTTGCCTATTTGTTTTACATTTGCACTACAAATCGTGTAGCACGTTACTTAAAAGCCTGCACAAAAATGTGTGTTTGTGAGGGGAGGTGAGCTGTGTCAACTGTATAATCCGTCATATATACAATATTCCAAGTAGCAAGATAATAGTTTTTACCGCTCTGGAATTTACAGTATGAAAACTCATCCTGGACTTAATTCTCAGGAAATTTTGCAAAAACCTTATTCAGATCAAGTACAAAATTCAATAATATAGTATTGAATGCACGATTAAAGAAATTTCACCTAAAGAGAAAGAAAAAAATAGATAAAATGTAATTAAGACTTCGACATAACATTTTACATAATATTATTGTACATTGAAAGCATGTTTTCACAACTGACCATCGGTCCTCCCTCCACAGGCCAGCTTGCTGATGACGATGATGTACACAATGGTGTTGAACACCAGTACCAGTCCGGCAGGCAACAGGAAACCGTAGTACAGCTGGTTACCCTGCAGCCAGCAACTAGTCAGTAGGAACAAGAATGGCAAACATCACTTCCACATAAGTACCTGCACCTGAGTGGGTCTTTGATAGGTAACAGAGACAAATTTGCTAATATTTCCCTCGTTTAATATATAAAATAATGTCCCTGATTTACAGATATTTTGGAGTGAACATGCAGGAAACATATATTAAAAATATTACAGACAAAAAAATGCCTCTGATGTTTTCTTATTTCTTTTGCCTAAATTAAACTAAGTTCTTGTGCTTTATATTCTTTCTTTCATTTCAGATAGTGCAGACTAACATTTGGCATGAGTCGGCATAATCAATGGCGTATCAAACATGGTGGTTATGTCTGTCAATTTACTGAATGGCCATACCTGTCATTTGCAAACTTAAAGGGTATTATGTCAAATGAATTACAAGCGTGGAAACCCGATTATTTTGATACCATATCTTACACTCCGCACGGGGCCCGGGGCCCAGGTAAGGTAAGGTAACATCTTACACGCTAGTGCTCCTGTAGGTTCCCTGTCCATTAGGATAGGTGCCGGGGACATCCACAGCCAAAGTAGCGATGGCAATGACCAACGGAAGACCTGAAAGACATCAAAGATGAAGTTGCTCAATTTTAGCTATTCCTGCTAGTACGCTATTACTAGTATTGTCCTGTTCTACTACAATTGAATAAGGGCGGCGGCCGTGTTGGATTCCCATGCACGCTGAGTTTAACATGCAGTTTAAACGTTCTAAATTCCCTAGAAAGGATACAGCCAAGTGCAATCCAGCATCGCCGTGGTCTAGCCAGCCAGACTGGCTCAAAAAGTCTGAGGGAGTTAACCAATTCATGCAAGTTGGAAGCAAATTCTCGACAAAGTAAGCTGTTTTCTGGACGGAATATGTCGAGAGAAGGGGGAAACCTCAGCCAGAACTACAATTGGTTTCACATTTCCATGGTATTGACGCACAAAATGCACTAACTCAATACAATAGAATAAAGTTCAGTGTGGCAGTGCAATCTTTTAGTAAGAAGAGTATAAAAAGGCCAAACTATTCTGGTGAAGATACACGTCACTGTATTGTAAGCGAAATCAATGTGAAATTTTGTTTTCTAAAGGAAGTGTACTTACCCCACGCAAATATGGCTGCCTTGAGGATAAATCTGGAAACATGTGCCCCCAAGACTTTGATGAAAGCCAGATACATGTTGAAGGCTTCCACCGCCATCCACATGAACACAGCCAGGAGGAAGTAGTGCAGCAGAAACGCCACGATGGTGCAGCCGATTGGGGAGTGGGTAGCGTCGATGCCGGTCAGGAAGAGGATGAGAGTCGCCAGTAAGGCGATGCACAGGTTGGTGAGGATGTGCTGTGGTCTGGTCTTACGAAGCTGCCTAAAATATAGAGAAACTGGAGATTTCAGACTTTCGATATTTTTCTTTATTCGGTGCATTAGAACTGTATAATATGATCATCGAGGAATACCAGATTGAATTACTTTATAAAACTGATATTTACTTACATGACAGTACCCCGGTATTACACAACCATTTCATTTAGCACAAAACAGTTTCCTGGTTACCTCATACCACATCCTATAGCTACCACCCAGAGCATGTCTGGTCGGAAGTCTTGCTATGGAATGAAATCCTAACCCTTGTCCTGCTGGCATTCCTGGCACAATATTTTTCAATATTTTCATGTCTTAATTAGATAAAAAAAAACAAAATTTTTTTGCCCTGCAGTGGCATAGTTACTTCCGCATTCGTTGCGTTTCGCAGCGGTGTAATCCGTTGTACGAGAAATACCCCCAAATCGTACCTATGCAGGGTGTTATATAGATGGTACTGAATGTGCCGCGCAACATATGTTGCGCACAGCAGGACAAGGGTTAAGATACGTTATGAATACATACATGTAACATTAACACCCATGGAAACAAAGCGTTTTATGTTTTATCAGTGATATTGATCACCTAAATGACATAACGAGCCAAACAACTTACTTGAATATCAGGTAGGAGATAAGAGTGAGGGTCAGGCCTGTGATAGACACCACGATCCCGATCTTACTGATCAGATCCAGTAAAAAGCTGTGCAAGCCTCCATAGATGTCCTGAAATAAATATGATAATTCTGATCATCGTCAGAGTACAATCTACGATGACGATACTTTTGAGTTAAAGAGACGGAGAATGAAAACGTAACGTGATCCATGAGTTGCCCGTAATGCAGGAGGCAACTTGCAGCATTATGCCATTTCCTAAACAAAAGTCTTGGCATCCTCTACTCATGGGAACAATGAATTTTAAATGTCCTTGCCATGATTTTTACCTGCAGTATGATTTTACTTGGAGTATGATTGTGAATCCAGGGTTAGATCTTGTGATATGGCGAGTAAAGTAACACTTGCTCAACACTCCGCCTTGGCCGTGCAATGATCTGACATAAATATCGACAAACCTACCATCAAAACAGCGAAGTTGGTGAGATGGTTGCACTCGCACACCACCCTGCCGTTGTCTATCCCGGCAAAGGCACACCCCTCTGTCGACCAGGCGCCAACTCCTCCTTCTGCTTCAAAATCCCAGAAAACACACCTCATGTTGTTCACTGTGTTAGCCGTAATGTTTGGGACCTGTGATGAGATTGCAAGCATTTAAAGTTCTACCAGCTTTTTATTCCATTTTTTGGATGTCACTTTCTTCTTTTGTAGCGTATCATCTTTATAAATAGTCGAAGTAGTCATAGTCGAAGATTGCAGACTTCCGGCAAGTATTTTGGATTTTCATAATTCTTTTAAACCCGCCGAGACATCGTTACCCATATCAAGATTAGAACTGGGCTCAAGGTTTGGTCATGACTTCCTGGACTCGCCCATGATCGCAATCTCTAATTTCTGCTTGCTCCAGACGGGTTTTCGGGACACTGAAGTTTACTCGATTTCCTATGACCTTTTGACCACTTGTCATTCTGCCTGTCAATATTCACCCATGCATGCTATAACTCTTCCCAGAGAAACACACAGACAAATCCACCCCCAAAAAATTGCATACTCGAATATAACACACTTGAGAAAATGCAGTATATGTTCCCAAAATACTTTACGTAATGCATGGAATAAGATCTGCCAATAAGACAACAAAGGCGGTACTTTCTATTGATTTATATACTTACGAGAGGTAGGTATCTTGTCACTACTGGGTTGGAGAGATTCTTGAGCTCGATGCCAGTAACTTTACTAGCGATAACCCTGCTATTCACCCTGGTTTTCGTGCCGGGTGAGGTCTGGTTGGACTGGAACAATCGGCTGTTCAGATAGATGATGAAACTCAGACGAACTTCCCCGGCACTGGGATCTAGGGGAATAAAAAACAGGCAATGATAAATTTCTTTTAAAAACGGTCTTTAAAATATTGAGCAAGTTACGAATAATGAAAAAAAACTCAAAAATAGGTAGACTATGCAAACAATTGGCTGTACATTAATATTTCCCGAGATAACCCTATTACTTGAGTTTTCTATTTGTTAGCATATTCATATGTATTGGTTAGTATATTTCTGCGCCAAGGCATTTATTATTGGTTCCTTCATTTACAGAAATAAAGGAGAATCAACCAACCGGATATATTTCTCTTCTTGAAGGCAGTGGCAGGCAAGACAATGGAAGCATCCACTTGATCAGTGGGGATGGAGGAGGAGTCAGAGTAGGATCGTACCAATCCGTCCTCAAGATCCTCACTGCCATCAAGGAATGCAAAACCAACACTGCAAATGAAAAGAGGCACCTTTATTTCTCTATGCTGATTTTGTTTCGTTTGTCATAATTTCAGCATAATTTGTAAGTTTTATTTATTATCATTATTGCTAAAAGTAATTATTATTATTGTTATTTATGTTATGTTGCTGGACTCCAGCAAGAATAGTATGGAGTTTACCATACTAATGGAGATCTCAAAAAACAAACAAACTTTAGGAGGCACATTGAATTTCATAATTATGTTGCATGCAGTGTCAGTCGGCTTCGGAAATCTGTGACCATTTTCTGAAGGGATAGACAGATAATAAACAGTTCATTCAATTCTGCCCCAGGAAAGGCTCTGTGTCGTCCTCTATAGCTTGACGTTGCTGATACTGTGTTAAGTATACAATCAGTATACATTTATAATGTAAGGGACATGCTCATTCAACCATAGCTAGCAGTCGAAATAAGAGATGATTAAGACCATATTATTGACACTGCAGTAGCAAAACCTAGCTGTGGTGTGTAGAAGAACTCAGAATGGCCCTGACAAAGATAACAGGCAGTCAACGATAAGTTGGCTTGTAGACTACGTGGTTGTAATACATAAAAGTCATACCAACCTGATGAGATCATTTATGGATGTATCGTTACCTGTTAATCACTTCTGCTGCCTGAACCTTGTAGGTTTCCACACCTATGTTTTTCTCAATGCGACGGAAACGATTTGATGTCAGATTTACGCGATCATTAAACTGCTCAATCGCCCGTACAATTCTGCAAAAACAACGAAACGTCAGTTGTGCAAAAATGGAATATTCAGTACTAAGAGCCATCAAAATTTTACAGTGTACTAGTTAAAAAAAAAGAAAGCAAACATCCATATAATGAAATGTCGATTCCCTCTTCAGCTTTGACGAAACAGTACTTTACCATACATTTACCTTTATCACTTTAGAATTGACAATTATCTCTCAACGACACATTTCAAGGATCAACATATTCCAATCTTGAAAGAAATCCCGTTAAATAATTCATCAAAAGTATACCTACCTAGAGAGAGACTGATCATTAACTTGACTTTGTTGGAGAACGTCATCATCAGTGTTCATGATCTGATCAACAGACACAACCACGGAATAGCCAACCTGTAAGTTCAAGCAGATATGAGGTTTGACTAAAGGTCGACTAAACCATTGTTCAAAGAACATTTTTGTTGTACAATTGTCGTGTTCTTCTAATATGCAACCTTTATTTTTTCTAACACGTGTTTTGTCAACTCGTGTGGAAACTCCATGACGTTGGAATCTAGGATGGCAGAAGACAATTGCTAAAAAAAGGGACCGTCTACGTTCCTGTGCACCTGACCTTAAGTGATTCCTAACTCTAGAATGGAGTTTGCAGGATTTGTAATTATCGTTTTACACGTTAGTGGCCTTGTTATAAGTCGTTAAAATTTCAGTTCATTGACAGAAAACACCTCAGAATATATGGAAAACTAAAAGCTATCTATGCCTCTAAAGCGTCAGCAAAAATATGAGACCGACATTCTCGTCTCCTGTGGTGTTTACGAGGTTGTCCAGGACAGTGGAGGCATCTGCGATGTTTTCCGCCATAAGTGAACTCCCAACAGACGTAAGGATCTGTAAGTCTGCAGCAACTTCTGCTACATTATCTGGAGTTACAGGGACCTGGAAACACAAGACTGCATTAAAAATTTAAAGTAAAATGCTGTTTCAATGGTTTGGAAGCACGAACTGTATTGTTGTATTTCCGTGTAATTCCGGTGTTAAATTAACCGTCAACAAGTAATATTTACAAATCCATTAACCCTATCTAGACCGGGCTTTTTTTAGCAAGATTTGACCGGGGGGGGGGCTCTTTTGACCCCCCCTCAGAACTCGCTAACGGTATGTCGTATGACTACCAAATTTTCAGAGGATGGTGTACTAGTAAAAATTTATCATATCTACAATTTTTTGTCATTATGACGTAATATGACGTCATTATGACGTCATTAATTTGATTTTATTGGCCAAAACCGTCTAGATAGGCTATTCCCTGAAAACTAAATGGTATACAACATAACTTTAACAAAAGTGTTTATGACAGAATATTAAGTCTTATGTTGGCCATAGCAACACCGGTGACGTCATAAAATGACGTCATACATATTTAAGATATCCGCCATCTTGGATCATCAATGTTGAATTTTCAAAAATAGTTTTTTTTTCGTGATAAAGCCTAAAATACATTGTAAACATACTAAATACCTTCATTTAAACCTTTTTTGGAAAAAGAAATGGAAGTATTGATGAAATTTTAAGGAAAATAACCTGTATATACCTGTTCTAATGATATGGTCCGCCATCTTGGATTTTGGCCAATGACGTCATCAAATTAGCATAAATTATGCATATTTAATGATAAAATTTACATGAAATTACATGGGATGTTAACCCTATTCAGATCGGGCTTTTTTTGGTCATCATGACTAGGTTTTTGAGGCCCGCCCCCTCATCACAGCTCATTTGACCCCCCCCCCCAGAACTCAAGAACGGTATGTCGTATCCCGTACAAAATTATATGGGATGTTATTAATATTAGAAATCATGAGTAACTTGACATAAAACCCATAAAATTCTATTGTTAGAAAACAAAAAATTACT
>NW_017803862.1:143123-153395 GCF_001625305.1 Branchiostoma belcheri | reverse complement strand
TCTGTTTTTCTTTGGTGTTTGTTCGTTTTCCATGCAATACAATACAACACAGTTTAGTAAAATATATAAACAGCAAAAGAGAGGTCAGCGAAATAATTCAAAAAGTACAAAAAAGTAATAATAATTTAATTTAATTAAATATGAATAATTAATGAAATGAGATTACGAAAGTATTCTATATACATGATGAAAAGCATGTACAATTAAAATGTAAGCAAAATAACAAACATAAATATAATAGCTGAGGTTAAAAATACTGGATAAAAGACAACTTCAGGACTGCTTTACTTTAAAACATGGTCCAATTGGCTTGGTTTGTTAAGATGCCCTCCTTCTGATCTTCCAAGGCTCATTAGACAATACAATGCAATACGTACATAAAACAGATATACAAAAAAGCACAGATTACATACAATTACAAGTTTTAGAAAATTAAGAATTGAGGTCAAACGTCAAATAACTAATTATGACAAAGATCAACAAACGATGACCCTCATTGTAAGAAAAATATACTTGACCTCTGCCAGTTTGGACAAATCCCGCCCACAATCCAACAGTTCCGGTCTGGCCCACGTGACTCCGGTCTGAAAGGTTCCCATACATCTGCGGACTGCCAACGGAACACCAGCTGGAGAAAAAAACATAAAATGAATCAAAACTAGAAATATCATGGAAATATCATATGTGAACATGCACGGCTTAAATACTTGTTATATTGTCTTTTGTTTTATGCATAAAGGAATCTTTTTTTGGAATAAGTCTAGCAGTATGACAGCTGTCAGATATTAAAGAACGATGGGTTTCTCACACGAAACACCAGAAAACAGGCATTTTCTAGGAATTGAAAACAGGTCACCACCTCAGCACGCCAGCTACATGTGTTTTTAAACATGATGTTAAAACATGTCAAATGTGAAACACTATTTTGTTATGACTTGTCCTACTTATAGTGAAGAAAGAGGAGTATGAAATAAAATTATAGAATCTTTAAAGTAAGGTTATGAAAATGTTTTTGCACCTGCCTGTACCGCGACCTTTGAGATGCAATGTAGTCTTTTAAGTATTAATGAGACCTATTAAGAACCACATACATATGCTTAAAAAAACATACATTTAAAATATCTATTATATTTAAATCTTATCTTATTATTTAACTAAGTACTATAAAGAACTTAAAAAAAATTAAGAATCCACGGAGCATCTTACCACTTTCTGTGTTGTTGGCACACTTTTCTTCTGAGTACACATGGGTGTCACCGGCAGAGTCTGGAAACGTCAGGTTTACACGGTTGGAGGAGGGGTCTGTCACGGTCACTGTTTCGCCGTAACACGTCGCTGTGAGACCAATGAAAGGTACGTATCATTTGAACAGTCTGTATGATTGATTATTTTTCGCTTATTATGCTCTGTAACTTCTTTAAGTGGTAACAAAGCGGATTATTCTCAAGTTTTTACGGTAAGAAAAGATATATGTATCACAGGAGCATTTACCAAACCAATAATTTGAAACCGTTAACGTAAAGCAAGAAGGCTAAACAGCATAATTATAGAATCAGATTTGGATCTTATGCCATAGTAGATTTTAAAGACCTGGTAACATACACCATAAAAGGCACCTAAGGTGATTTTTTCTCACCCGACGCCCATGCCTTTGTCGTAGATATGAGAAGCATAGTTCCTAAACAATTGTGAGCATCTTAGTTGGCAAAAATCATCGTAAGTGCATAGTACGATGTACATAGTAAAGTAATATTAAAGAGGAGTAACTTCAACATACTTGTCAGAAATGTAAGGCTTGCTGGGTCCAATCCGAGAGAGCTTGGAGTCCGTGCAGCTGTTTGCAGGGCATTGGAGATACTGTCAAACAGGTCCTGGTCCTGAAGCTCAGCATCCTTCACATTTACGTTCTGATTTGTGATGATACTTCCTGGTCTGCAGGAAATAGAAAGGCAGATAAGTTCTCAGATTACCATACTATATTGTTATCAATAGTATTTATTAATTGTCAGTTTAGTTTTATTGTATTGTGTTGGATTAGTCATTACTGCCACACATTGTACGATGTACGATTGTCGAGCACTCAAAGTTCATTTATACTGAATAGTTTATCAAAACGGTACTTTATTGCACAGCTTCGTTATCAATAAGTTTATTTTGTATCACGTAAGTAGACAAAATTGCTCAGATTGAGGAAAATGCAAGTCAGAAATATCAAACTTACTTTGCATCCTTTACTCTGATGTATATATTGCCTTGAATATGTCCCAAAGCCTGCTGATACTGAGACGAATAACAGTTAACGTTGAGTGATATAAAGGTAATCATAAATATAAATTAAACACCAACGTTTGTTACATATGTCAACTTCACATAATCTCGTCTATTTCCTATACTCTAATTTTAGACCGTTGGGGCACCATAAAAGATCTGACACTCAGTTTTCCCCACCCTTATCACTTTTCTTTGTTTCACTTACTGTCTTGACAGAGCTTTCTTTGATATGACCATCTTATCATTCCGGTACCCATCTTTTCTCTCCTTGGACTGACTGACTCAAACCAACTACCAATCACCAAACTGGCTCAAACTAGTCATTACCTAGTCATAACAAATTTACCTCTAGGTTCTGAATCGATATATGATACAATTAAATTAATAAATGAAATACCAACATAAACGTGACTCACTCACGCAGTCCCATTTTATTGATCATGATATGATCGACCGAATTCAAGTTTTTATAAACTTTTCAGGTTAGACTTATCTTCATACCCAGTCCTTGATCTCGGTACTTATGCTCTGGAACGCAGCTGAATCAGGATTTTCCATTTCAGGGGTGAAGTTTCTACCAGTTATCCTCATGCTGGAAACAAATGTCACGGTTCCTGGGGTATACGTAAAACATGGGAGTACAGTTTTTTATTAAGTACTTTAAGTACTGATGACTGATGCACTAGAGAACCACACATGCTCGGTTAGCATTGGGGGACGAATTGTTTCAAACCTGAGATTCGCGGATGATATTGATGGATTGGCAGGGTCAGAAAAAGAACTCTCGAGGCTTGTAAAGAACTTGGACACAACAACCACTAAGTACGGAATGGAAATAAGTGGTGAAAAAACAAAGATCATGACAAACAAGAGCGCACCTATTAGAACAAAAATCACGGTCCAAGGACAAGAAATAGAGACTGTAAAAAAGTTTAAGTACTTAGGAGCAATATTATGTGAAGAAGGCTCCAAACCCGAGATTCTGGCACGTGCAGCAATGACATTTAAGGCACTTGATAAACTGAAACCAATCTGGAAAGATAGGAACATCAGCATGAAACACAAGATAAGATTCCTACAGGCCCTTGTATTCTCCATCTTTCTGTACTCCTGTGAATCATGGACACTAAATGCTGAGCTCCAAAGAAGGATACAGTCAGTAGAAATGAAGTGCCTTAGAAAAATCCTAGGGATAACATACCTGGACCGTGTCACAAACGAAGAAATCATAAACAGTGTAAAACAGCACTGTCGGTATGAAAGGCTCCTGACAGTTGTGAAGAGAAGGAAACTTAAGTGGTACGGACATGTAATGAGATCAAATGGACTGTCAAAAACAATCCTTCAAGGAACAGTAAAAGGAGCAAGAAAAAGGGGAAGGCAGAAGAAAAAATGGGCCGATAACATCCAAGAATGGACAGGAAAAAATCCCTCGGAAACCCTAACCCTAGCTCACAGCCGAGAGGGATGGCGGCAGATGGTCAGACACTCCACCATGCAGTGCCCCCACGACCCTGACCTGGGTTAAGGGACCAAGGTACAAGGTACTTTAAGTACTATTATTTTGATACTAGCATACCAGCATATTAGGGATCCCGTACTCCCTATAATATTACTGTAAATAAGTTTAGATTATCGTTGCATGGTTAGGTTTACATTCCAAACAGCATGCGTATAATTGGGGCTTGTACTGCATGCCCAAATCACCACATTCACCCGCATTAAATGTGAAAAACTAAGCTTATGCAACCAATAAAGAAGACGTTGGGACCCACCATGGCCAAATTCACCGGCTAATCAAGAGTACAAACAAGAGAAACCAGAGTACAAACCTTTCGGAAGCACGGTGATGGTGCTGTCTTCAGACTCTGTCTCACCACTTGGACTTGTCACTTTGCACCTGACCTTATGAACACCGCTTACAGCTTTATATCTGTCACAGCAGACATACACGTAACAAAATTACATATATTAAGGAAAATTCATATGGATTGTCTTCATATAATCTGCATGACATCTATCGATAACAATTCATCAGTAATTATTATTCCCCATGTAACTTGAGTGTGTCGTCACCTTGTCAGCATTTGTTTATGTTTTAATAGAAATGGCTTCTTTTATATGTAATTACGATCATGCAGTAGGTCTGAATAAAGCATGCCACGTAAGACTGTCCCGTACTAACCTGAACACAGTGCCTCTCTGGTTGGGTACAACTACTCCATCGACTGTCCACTGGTAGGTATAATCACTGGAACGTCTTTTTGTGTTACATGTGATGGAGATGACTTCTCCGACTACCAGATCTTGTACCTCTGAGGGGCGTATGCTGACCACAGGATTAACTGGTCAAACAATTCAAGGTATGGAATGAAAATGCCTAATATGATAAATAATACATAATGTAGCCTCTTACAAGGGATAGCACAGCCAAAGTCATTGCAAAATAAATCATAATACATAGGTCAAGTGGATTAAATCAATATGTTCAAAAACACCAACATTTTAAATTCTGGACCTATTGGCTCAATAGACCTCGAAGCGGCCACGTGCTCTAGTGTAAATACAGAGAACAATTGAAATTTCCTAAAAGTCAAGAAAGTTTCTGTTTTCTTTTTATAAGGTGACTTTAAGCAGGCAAAGCTTGGAATGGAGCCAATCCTTTAACCCTAGGTTGTGCACAGATTTTATCCCAGCCCTTATTGTCATTCTTCTCGATTGTTAACTTTAAAAAAATATGAACATTTAAAAAATTTAAAGATTAAAAAAAAATTAAACAGTCCTTAAGGTCAGTAATCTACGATTTCTTTTTTCAACTACGCCTCGTTTAAAATAAGTTATGTCCAAACACCTGAGCACTATCTTACAGTCTTGCAAGATTCATCGAAATGTTTATGGTTTCCGTACCTTGAACTACAAGTGCAGCTTCCTGTGACGTGCCGACCCCTGCTGTGTTAGACATCATACAGACGTACTGTCCGCTATCGTGTGGACGTGCTGACGTAATGGTTAAGGTACTGTTGGTCACGTGTTGTTCTCCCACTAAACCTCCATATGTAGTTTCTACACTGACTTGGTCTCCCGGTGTGATGACTTCGCCATCGTGATGCCAGACAACAGTAGGGGCGGGAACACCACGACCGGTGCAGCTGAAGGTTGCTTTATCATGAATAGCCACCGTGAAGCTATCCGGATGGTCTAATGTTGTTGCGGGTACTGCAATAACATAAAAACACCATTTGAATATATGAAAATCATCATACCTAATTCTAAAGATCTCATTATAGTGTCTTTTCTAGGCGTCGTCTGTGATCTGGTCATCATATTTATTTGCAATCGCTTTCTTAGACGGGAAGTGTTTAGTAGATCCTCACTCACCAATGGTGCAATGTTCCGAACTGCAATTGTATATTACAAAGAGCGTAGGCGCACTTGCCCATTTTACAGGTATCTCCAACCCAGGGGTCCTCACATCCAGAACATCTGCCGTCAGTTTTCTCACAGGTTGTCCCTGTTACACAGACTCCACAGCGTTTAGCGCAGTTGTGGCCATAATAACCGTCATCACACTCTAAAGGACGAATTTAACATGGTGGGTATTATTATTATGAGTCTATTACATTGTTTACTTGTTGAACTCGCCATGCGTCTGCATCAATTGCAAGCAACGGCGTCTACACTCTGTTAAGGAAACAATACGTGAAAATAAAGCACAATCAACAACCGCAGCTTCATGTTTCCGCAACAATTCAATATTACACACCATGAGCATTTTGGATTGCCTGAAAACTGCTAGCATCTGCAAGCTAAAAAAATGCTTTTGCCGATAAGAACATAATATACGTAATACTTCGGTCCAACAGGTAGAGCCTTAGTAACTTTGTTTTCCTCAGTCAGCGACATATTCTTCTACATACTGGTGACCATTTATATACAGCGTACACTTGTCTTCATACTCTTGAAAAAAACATCCGACTCTTTGGGGAAATTAGATCAAAATACTTCATACCGAACATTATAAAAAATGTCAAAATATCATATCATACGAGTATCATAACGTATTTATCAAGATCAGAGTACAGATACACGTGCTCTCTGCATGAAATCCTGATGTGACGATATGATACAATATCTAAAGCACGGTATATATCGACGCGGCTCGCAAAGTGACATGCGTCAAAAAGGTGATCACTAACTCAATTTAGGTGCTGGAAGTAAAACAATTCTAGAAAAGGTCGGGCACAAAGCTTTGTAGAATCACCGTAACCACACATTTTTATGTGAGAAAACGAATGCGTCGCGAATTAGTTCATAAAGAGCAGTCACCTTTTTGGCAGTTGTCCCCCTTCCATCCTGCCTCACACCCTCCACTAGAGCAGACTCCAGTCCGGATGTCACACACAGAATATCCGCTCGCACAGTGACAGGTACCGGTACAGTTAGGCCCAAACTCACCGGGCGAGCACACTATGAAGATATAACGAATATGTTTATTAAGTTAAACATTCAAGGTTTAAGGAAATGCTATGCCTCAAACACTATCTTAACACATGACCAGTATACAATTCGGTAAAGTAACAGAAATCACCTGTTTAACAGTTCCTTTCATTCCATCCGGTCTCACTCTTTTACCTCAGAACTAGAATGATATTTATCAGAATAACACAAATCACCTGTCTGACAGTTGTCCCCCTTCCACCCAGCCTCACACCCTCCACTAGAGCAGACTCCAGTCCGGATGTCACACACGGAATCTCCGTTCGCACAGTGACAGGTGCCGGTACAGTCGGGCCCAAACTCTCCAGGTGGGCACACTATAAAGAACGTAATAACAATTAGTATCAAACTTGTTAAATATTCAAAGTATTGGAAAACGTTTTAACTCTTGCTTCCGTTACTACTAGAAAACAAATCGACAAAGTAAAAAGAATCACTTGTTTGACAGCTGCCCCCCTTCCATCCGGCCTCACACCCTCCACTAGAGCAGACTCCAGTCCGGATGTCACACACGGAATCTCCGCTCGCACAGTGACAAGTACCGGCACAGTTGGGTCCAAACTTACCATGCAAGCACACTATAAAGTAAGTAATAACAAATTTCATTTAACAGTTTAAAGATTAAAAGTATTGGAAAAAATTTTGACTTAGCTTTGCTTTTCTTCACTGACTGCAAGAAAGCAATGTGACAAAGCTTAAAGAAATGTTTGACTCAACCACTTTCTTTGCTCTTGGCTAAAATAGAAAAGCGATAAATGTAATTGAAAATAGATCACTTGTCTGGCAGGTGCTTTCCTTCCACCCAGCCTCGCACCCTCCACTAGAGCAGACTCCAGTCCGGATGTCACACACGGAATCTCCGCTCGCACAGTGACAGGTACCGGTACAGTTGGGCCCAAACTTCCCATGCGAGCATGCTTGAAAGAAATCAATTTAAAAACTAATAATATTTAGCAACCATGATAAAGAATACGTTAAGAGTCAATCACTCTAGTAACTCCGCACTTGAATGCAATGCGTTAGACAAGGGAAACAACATTAACCACCTGTCTGACAGTTGTCCCCCTTCCATCCGGCCTCACACCCTCCACTAGAGCAGACTCCAGTCCGGATGTCACACACGGAATCTCCGCTCGCACAGTGGCAGGTGCCGGTACAGTTGGGCCCAAACTCACCGGGCGAGCACACTATAAGGAAACGCATAAACAAGTTAAACATTTAAGATTTTAAGATGTAGAAAAATGTTTAGCATCAAGCATTATCTTTTTTCATGACCACAATTGAATGTCATAAAGTAACACAAATCACCTGTCTGACAGTCGTTCCCCTTCCATCCAGCCTCACACCCTCCACTAGAGCAGACTCCAGTCCGGATGTCACACACAGAATCTCCGCTCGCACAGTGACAGGTGCCGGTACAGTTGGGCCCAAACTCACCGGGCAAGCATGCTTTAGAGAAGACAGTTCAAAACCATATTAAATTTAGGATACAAGGTTTTTTTTCTACACTACCTAATATTTGTACCTTGCTTGCGTTTTGCTATCTATCAGACACCTTCTTCAGAGTTTCTGACTGAAGTTCTGCTTCTCGCCGCTATATAAAGCCGATGTAGGTTGCACTTTTGTACGAATAATTGGTTCGGTAGAAAAAAATCCCCTTATATCCTAAACTTTACCAACTTGATAAAACTATTTTGGACATATTGTATTTAGCATTCATATTAGAATACGTTAAAATTCCAGCACTCTATAAACTCAAGACTTGAATGTAATGTATTAAAATAACATAATCACCTGTCAGACAGTTGTTTCCCTTCCACCCAGCCTCACACCCTCCACTAGAGCAGACTCCAGTCCGGATGTCACACACAGAATATCCGCTCGCACAGTGACAGGTGCTGGTACAGTTTGGCCCAAACTCACCTGGTAAGCAGGCTGTCAAGAAAGTAATAGCAAACTTTAAATATTGTCAAGATTAAAAGTATTGTAAAGCATTTAAATCAAGCTTTGTCTTCCTTGACTTACTACCAGAAAACAATGTGACAAAAATATTTGACTCAATCACTTTGATTTCTCTTGGCCATGAAACAATGCGATAAATATAAATTAGCATAAATCACCTGTCTGACAGTTGCCTCCCTTCCATCCGGCCTCACACCCTCCACTAGAGCAGACTCCAGTCCGGATGTCACACACGGAATCTCCGCTAGCACAGTGACAGGCGCTGGTACAGTTGGGCCCAAACTCACCTGACAAGCACGCTTAAAAAACAATTTGAAAACGTATCATATAAGTACCTATCTTAGAAGAAGTTAAGGCCCAAGAACTCTTTTACCTCAGAACTAGAATGATATTTATTAAAATAACATAAATCACCTGTTTGACAGTTGTCCCCCTTCCACCCAGCCTCACACCCTCCACTAGAGCAGACTCCAGTCCGGATGTCACACACGGAATCTCCGCTCGCACAGTGGCAGGTACCGGTACAGTTGGGCCCAAACTCACCTAGCGAGCACACTATAAAGAAAACAATGAATATGTTTATATACAAGTTAAACATTCAAGGATTAAGGAAAATGCTACGCCTCAATTACCCCCCTTTTCTCATAAATAGAATACAATTCGGCAAAATAACATGAATCACCTGTCTGACAGTTGCTTCCTTTCAACCCAGCCTCACAACCTCCACTAGAGCAGACTCCAGTCCGGATGTCACACACGGAATCTCCGCTGGCACAGTGACAGGTACCGGTACAGTTAGGTCCAAACTCACCGGACGGGCAGCCTTAAAGGGGAAAGGCTTTAGCTTATCCAAGAAGACTTGGCTCAATGTCACACAAAAATGATTCTTGTCATTCTTTGATGGACCCATTACTTGTCATATATTGATGTTTGATGATAAAACATGAGGTTTGACTGACTACCGTGCTCTCTTTTTTAAAAAATTGATGTAGTGATGCTTAGTTCACAATTGAAAAACAGCCAGGATATGCGAAGAAATTACTTACTTTGATCACATTTGCCACCAATGTACCCGGCCCCGCACACATGAGACCCTCCGGTCGGACATTTCCCGATGAACCTGTCACAGGTCTGACTCCCGTAACATTGTCCACATGTGGTATTACAGTCAGGGCCGTATGTACCGTAACATTCTGTACGAAAGTTATGTAGAACAATCAGGACGAAACAAGAAAAGCCTTGCATCATCTACAGCCCAATAGCAAAACATATACCGAGTCCTAATAAAATCCGTCCGCCTAAATGCGAGAAACAGCTGCGAACATGAAAATCTACATGTCTCACAAAACCCTTCCGCGGAAGGATGTCTCCTTCCCCGGAAGGATGTCTCCTTCCCCGGGGGCACAAAAGAAAGAAAGAAAGAAAGAAAGAAAGAAAGAAAGAATGAAACCTGAGGCCTGGTAAAAAATATGTTGATTCTGAGACGTCATACCTACAATCAAGTATTTAGAGCCATTTTTTTGTTTTTGTATTTTTCTCCAC
>NW_017803862.1:76132-143103 GCF_001625305.1 Branchiostoma belcheri | reverse complement strand
GTGTGTGTGTGTGTGTGTGTATTGCGTTTCCTTTGTAAAAGTCCTTTCCCTTAGCAACGTTTTGCTCAAACATATTATCAATAATTAAACAAATATTTGTGTAGGGAACTTTTACTTTTACACGTGTCACAACTATTAGAGTAAGTATCAATTACCGATAAGAACTCGTAAAATTTTTCATTAATCATGTAAGTGTTAATATACATAATTATGTTGGTGTTCAACCTGCCATACATTACATATATCACGTGTATAGAAAATTTTTATATGTGTAACATGTATGACAGTGTTTTCTTATTTCGTCAATAATTATACAAATTGGACCTTTCATTCAAACTTCGTTGTGTACATTTTTCGTTAGGATACCTACATGCCAATACTCATGAAGATCGGTTGTTCGCTTCTTGATTTATCCGCCGCTTTGTAAGATATTGTCGGAAACTTCAATGTAGTTCCAGAAAAAAGCTGCTAAGGGGACCAGCCAATAAAAGCTGACAGCAATAAAATAAGACTATATCATGTCCAGCTCAAAAGCTACAAATAAGGAAGTTCTATCGTTGTACCAAGATCAGCGGGCAGGAGGCCCAAATTTGAACTTGGCCTTTGTCTTCCTAAGATCTGCCCACTTACCAAATAGCACTACGATCCATAAAGGCCTTCATACCACAAGTATGTGAAAACGCATTTTACGTAGGTAATAAGAAAAGCCAAGAAACCTACCTTGATCACACCTGGTTCCGTTGTACCCGGCAGCACACACGTGAACCCCTTCGGTCGGACAAGTCCCGGTAAATCTGTCACAGGTCTGATTCCCGTAACAATGTCCACATGTGGTGTTACAGGCGGGACCGTAAGTATCAGAACATTCTATAGAAGACAGAAACATAAAAAGGCATATGGTGTATTTTAGATGTCATGTAAGCAATGGAAATTAGCTTGAGAAAATCCAATGCTTGAAATCTACCTTGATCATATTTGGTGCGCCCTTGTATCCGGCCGTATACACTCACATTGTACCTGACATTGCCAGTCGGACATGTCCCGTTAAACGCGTCGCAACATAATATACAAAATATATCTATAGTTTTAATCATATATTCAGACCGGGCGTTGTGGTTATGCCAGGACAGGGAGGGGGGTGGGTGGGTTGGGGCTCCCCTTTCTAACTCAACAACCACTCGTAGAAGTATTTTACAGGATGGTGTAGTAAAATCAAATGATAACAGAAATTATGACGTCATTTACGTGATGTTTTCCTAAAATCGTAAAAATTGGTTTTCTAATAAGCTCAGAAAAAACAAACTTTTACTAAGAGTTATGTTTCCCTTAGTAAAAACAGTGTCATAAAATGACGTCATACATATTCAAGCTATCCGTCATCTTGGATTAGTGAAAAAGTGGATACACCAGATCTAAAGAATATGGTCCGCCATCTTGGATTTTGATCAATGGCGTCGTTAAATTAGCATACATTATGAATATTTGAAATTACATATAATTATATAAGAATCAATAATGTTCGAAAAACGTGTAATTAAACATTAAAAATCTGAAAATTTTAATTTAAAACCGAAATTGCGGACAAGAAAATCTATTAAATCATAAAAATGATTCCATCTGTTTTTTTTTTTAATCTGATGCCGCTCAGCCGCTACAGGAGATGAAAGTTGGCTCGGGCCTCAACCACGTAACCCCCTTCCCCCGTCTGAATAAGTTTTATTTTCACGGCAATCTAACATTACACAACATCAAATTTGAACCAGTGATCTGAGGTATCAAACAACTTGCCACTTTGTATCCAATATATCCAATTAATGGTGATATAGAATACTACAGACAATATATGGACTGGGCGTATCTGTCACTAATCACTTTAATTCATTAATTCATTCAATAATCCATTAATTAAAGTAAAAATACGACCTACCCTGTTTACAGAGAGAACCTTGCCAACCATCTGCACATGCGCAGATGTAAATTCCGGAGTCTTCAGGTCCAGGGGTCAGGGTTCCACCATTCTGACATGTTTTAAATGAGGACGCTGTGGAAAAGTAGTATAATGACAGTACTGACAGTGGCCACTTTGCATTTAAATTATTGTAACAATTCACCCAAATGTTACCCTGTTACCTTGCTGTACGACTACTATGTTTTGCCTTGATTATCATCGCCCGACGTTCCGTACTGCTTTGGTCCTAAGGTAATCGCACTCAAAAAAACAATCTTAAGTCAGAACTGCTAAAGTCAATATAAAGCTACTTGTAGGCACATGCATAAAGCGTTATATATGATCCTAAATAGCCATTGCCTTCTTTGAGCCTCTTGAGCACATGACGCCCATCGTAACGACTTTGACACATGCCCAAGACCTCATACCTCCATGAAATATGGACTTGACATGTAACTGTAAATTTCTTATTTAATTATGCAAATGGCCGCTACATTAACATAATAAATGCATCGTGATGTAGCCAGCATAACTTGTGAACCTTTAAATGGATTGTAATAATATTTGGTATGTGGGTATGTGGGTCGATTTTGGGCCTTCTTGTGGTTGACCTTGATACTGCAGCAAAACTTTCGGTTTTTGTATCTTTTGTCCAGGGCATGTTATGGTCTTGATTTTTGCGCGGTGGATAGCTTTTCCTGCCAGTAATAAGTGGTATGGGTTTGGTCCCACTAGCAGCTTGTTCTGGAACTGCAGGGGGGGGGGGTCAGGCAAAAGCTTTCAGGGCAGATAAATTCACAAAGGAACAATGTATTTTGATGATTTTTTTGGTATGTGGGTACATACAAATAGAGATCTACATTACTGGATGCAAATTATGCAAATTATGACTTCATTTGCATAATTAATGAGGAAGTTCTGCAATTCAAGTGTTTTACATCATGGGATTTTGATACATGTAATGTTTATAATGTATGGCAGATAAAATAGAATCAGATACCGATTATGCAAATACGGACCTAATTTGCAAAATTAATCTGAAAATTCTATGACTCCTTAGCTTAGTGGTAAATGATGGGAATTTCATACTTGGGACATGGGTACGTTAATCAAAAGTTAACATCACGATGCATTTATTATGTTAATATAGCGGGAATTTGCATAATTAAAAAAGAAATTTACAGTTACATGTCAAGTCCATATTTCATGGAGGTATGATTTCTCGAAACTGTTGTTTTCTTTATCTTAACTTTACCATGTATATAATAAGAAAACAAAATGAGCACAGTGCTAAGTAATGACTTGAAAACTTACTAGTAGGAAAATCAGCTGGTCTGATCATCATGACGGTTTCCTTCAAGGAATACTGGTAACCCAACCAAGTGTACCAGACGATTCCATCTGCAGTGGAGCAGGAAGCTGGAGCAGGTACTGAGCAGCCTGTCAGATACTGTCCGTTCAACATGGCGTAACCACAACTCGGAGTGTACCACCAGCCTCCTTGTCCGAATGTAGCAGCACAGTCGGTACTGACACCGTCGTTATCCTGGTCTGTTGTAGAAAATTGTCTGTTGTTGATGCTGTGACGAGTAGTGGATGCGTCCAAACTATCAGTTGCATCCCCGCTGTACCCGTCAATCGTTGCCGTGTACTTGCTGCTGGCATCTCCCACAGAAAACGTGCTGTACCGCGCAAACCGGCTGTTCATTTCCCAGTCTTCCAAGTACACGTACAGTTCGTTTTGTTTCTGTGTCGTCAGACTGTGGATGTTCCCCAATCCCAGCCAGTGTTCCCCACCGGCATTACCACTGGTGTTGCCGAAGCCCTGCTCGTACTCAGTCCAAGTCCTGTCAAACGGTACAGACCCGTCCTGTCGCCGCTGTATGACCGTCCATCCCCCGCCATCAGTGTCCATGTCACAGTAGGCTTGGAATGGTTGTGGGTGGCCGATAGTGTAAACATGACTGTACTGAATCCCGAGTGCGAACACGTCAGTACAATCTTGGGGAGCCAGGATATCTGGAAACAATAGATAATAAAGATGCCTATCTCGAATCTTCGTGTGTTTCTTAATTCCTGTTCAGGTCTTGTTGTAAATTTCTCCCTGATTTCGTCTATGTATTTTCACTGGCTCCCGAAAGTCAACAGATACGCAATTATAAATAGCAAAAAAATCACTCACCTAGAGCTTTCAACCAGTCACTCTGGTCTTCCTCAGTAGACTGACCCAGTGAAGCTTGTCACGTGGCTTCTTTGAAGTGTGACGTCAACACTGGGTCAAAGGTATCTGGTAGACGATGTCGGCCCCCGTCGCGGTTCAATGTAGGGTGATGGGCCCTGATGTAAATGGCTTCCTTCACCCCTCTCAAGAAAAATTGTCTTGTTCAGTGTCTAAAATCCTTACTGTGTCAAGTGAGACATGGTGTCCGGGTGACTCTATGTGGATGTGTTGAGACACCTCTGAACTGGCAGAACTAGGCCGTGTATGTTTCTGAAACCTGGCTTTTAGAGACCTCTCCGTTTCACCAATATAAGTTTCCTGGCAGGGGATGTGGTAGATGACACCTTTGACCCAGTGTTGACGTCACACTTCAAAGAAGCCACGTGACAAGCTTCACTGGGTCAGTCTACTGAGGAAGACCAGAGTGACTGGTTGAAAGCTCTAGGTGAGAGAATTTTCGTGTTGGATCAAAAGTTTTAACTTTAAACCTGTAACTACCAACACAGATGAACTTTCATGATAGCAAAAAAAATCAATTGGACTTTGACATAGCACTTCTTAGGACATTTCTATGTCTTAAAACGAGTAACTTGTTGTCACTGTAGCCGATGTCCCTAGCATGTAAAACGTTAAAGTTAAAAAAAGGGAATCTAGTCCCTTGTCATATAGAGATATGAATGTAGTTACGTTTCGTCTGGTAGTAGTTTCGGTGAGGCCAACTGTGCCACTCAGGACCAGGAGATGCCGCCGTGTCCTTGTCAGAACTACGGAGCCAACACCGTGCACTGCCGCCCTCTGGCGATCCGGCAGGGCGATGGTTGAAGGACAGACAGGTCGGATTGACGCCATCATAGCTGCCGTAACCTTGCAGACAGCGGCGGGCACACTCTTCTGCATCTATGTCGTTATATGCTGTTATGTGGTCAGGAGAATCACCGAAGAAGCGACCATCCTTCTTAAAAAAGAGATCCTCGTACGAGACAGTATCTAAAGCAAAAACGTTACAACGTTTTAAAACCAACAGAATTTTTTCAAAGTCTTCGTAATTGGTCCGGTATTAGAATTTTAAAAACCCCATTGGTACCGTTTACCTGGATGTCTAACCTTCATCAATATAACGTTAGATTAAAACCGTATTTGCGATTGCACTAGGTATCAATCAAGCCGCAAGCATCAGAGTAGATGCATGGCGACTGTAGCCATGTCCCTCCAGGATGTTCTGATACAATGCGCTAGGTATCCACGACCGTTTTTATTGACATGTCGATATGTATCTATTTTACTTATTCGGGATGGTGACAGGTATCTTGTGCAGCTTATGTGTTAAATGTTACTGTTAATAGTACCTTCAGGTGTTTGGCACGAGTCTCCAGTCCATAGGTCATGACATCCCCCAGTACATACCCCAGTCGGCTTGTCACAGGCAGCTGGCCCGGCTGCACAGTGGCAGGTTTGGGTGCAGCCGGCTCCGTACAAGCCGCCAGGACACTCTAAGAAATTTACATCAAATTAACAGATATTATCAAATACATAAATATATGAAAATATCTTCGGGTCTGTATCAAACACAAGAAAGAGGATGATCAATATTTATTAAATAAAAGCTTTATAGGATTGGAAATTCAGACGTCAAATCTTCAAGTGACACCGTACCAGTGATCTCTGTTGACGTGTCATAATACGATGATCGGATTTTAATAATGCAGAATAACATATATTGCTTGCTCCATGCATGGGCACACTCGTCAAGCAAACAAGCAAACAAAGAGAATACGTACCGCTATCACATTTGTGACCATTGTACCCAGCCGAACACACGAAAGCTTCTCCAGTTGGACATGTCCCCGTGAATCTGTCACAGGTCCGACCCATGTAACAATGGCCACATGTGGTATTACAGTCAGGGCCAAACGAACTAGAACACTCTGTGGTAGAAAAAAAAACATTGAAATCCGTATGGTATATATGTATAAGCATTCGTGTAAGACAGTAGCAATGTAGCTTGGTTTCACTAAAAGTATGTACAATACTGGAAACCAACCTTGATCACACTTGGTGCCATGGTACCCTGACGCACACACATGAGACTCTCCAGTCGGACAGGCTCCGTCGAACTTGCTGCAGGTCTGCCCTATGTAGCAGTGTCCGCACTCTGTAAAGAAAGAAAAATTATAAATATTTAATTTAACCCTCGAACATCCGTAGGTTTTTTTTTGCGACGAATCTTACCGTATTGACCCCATAATGTTTTGCACAAATATTGCTTTTTTTGGGACTGTATTTTGTGATTTTTAAGTATGTATAGTTACAAGAACCTATGAGGGACGTTTTCACAAAATTAGTTATGAATAATTTCCGCTCATTATCAAAATATCTGCAGCTGAAACAAGATGCCTTCAGGCAGCCATGTCAATGACCTTTGACCCCAAGTTCATAGGCAACTACGTCTAGGGTCACAATTTCTTAGTTTTTTGAGTCAACATGTTGATGTTATTCAAATGCCTGCAGAAAACTCACGCAAACATATTAACTGGAAGAAATTTGACGTTAACAAAAGACTCACATGTGCTAAAACACCGGTTAAAAGTGCTGAACCACTTGACCACCTATGAAGTTTCTAGGATAACTCAAATAACAATGCTCCAATCTCAATACAGAAACGTGTAAGAGGTTTCAAGACATATATACAAACCAACTCATAAGAAGGAATTTTGTGTCCGACAAGAAATGTCAAAATGGGACATATTTATATATTTATATATATAGAAAAATATATAATAAAATATAGTTTACATTCTCATAGTAATCTAACATTTTTCAACCTCAAATGGGACTATCCCTAGCTTGCAAAGGTCTGGCTACTTTGTATAAAATGTATCTATATTCAATAGGCCGTATTATAGAATATTACAACCAAAATACGTCAGGAGTCCTGGCGCTTGGTATTTGATAAAATCCCATTCATTCATTCATTTATTCATTCATTCATTCGTTCATTCATTCATAACTGTAAGTAACAGACCTACCCTGATCACAGAAGGCACCGTACCATCCATCTGCACATGCGCAGATGAAAAGTCCGGAATCTTGAGGTCCTTGGGTCAGATTTCCACCATTCTGGCACTGTTTGAATAAAGACGCTGTGGGGAAACGTAGAGGAATGACAGAAAGTTGACATTTTGCATTTGATCATTAAATGCCATGCTCTGTTCATGGACTGTGAAATGTATTTTTCTCTTTTTTGCCTTTTTAAGTTAATTAACATCAGCTGGTCTCCCATACGGTTCCTCTCTGTGTCGTTAAAGGCGATCACACTCAAAAACAGTTCCAAGACAAAGGTAATTACTACAGGAGAAAAGCGTTTAAAACGCATAAAACTATAAAATATATCATGGACACATCCTAAACGATCTTTCCGATAATGGGCCTCTTTAGCACAAGACGCCCAAAGTAGCGCTTTTGGCACATACCTGGGAAATTTGCGGGTCTGACCATCATGACTGTTTTCTTCAAGGAATACTGGTAACCCCTCCAAGTGTACCAGATGATTCCATCTCTGTACGAGCAGGAGGATGAGCAGCCTGTCAGATACTGTCCGTTCAACAAGGCCCTGCCACATCTTGGAGTGTACCACCAGCCTCCTTGTCCGTATGTACCCGCACAGTCGGTACGACTGTCACCGTCGTTATCTTGGTCTGTTGTAGAAAATGGACTGTTGTCAATGCTATAAGGATGGCGCGCCAGACTATCAAAACTTCTGTCCCCGCTGTACCCGCCGATCGTTACCTTGTACTTTCTGAAGGCACCTCCCACAGAAAACGTGCTGTACCACGCAAACCGGCTGTTCATTTCCCAGTCTTCCAAGTACACGTACAGCTCGTTTTGTTTCTGTGTAGTCAGGCTGTGGATGTTCCCCAATCCCAGCCAGTATTCTCCACTAGTGTTGCCGAACCCCTGCTCGTACTCAGTCCAAGTCTTGTTAAACGGCACGGACCCGTCCTGTCGCCGCTGTATGACCGTCCACCCCCCGCCATTAGTGACCATGTCACAGTAGGCTTGGAATGGTTGTGGGTGGCCGATGGTGTAAACATGACTGTACTGAATCCCGAGTGCGAACACTTCAGAGCAATCTTGGGGCGCCAGCATATCTAAAAGTGATAGACAATAACTGTCTGTTGTTATGTGTATGGGATATGTCATACACCATTGATTTTTAAATCATTCTTGTTTCTTTCGTTGTGAATTTCTCGCTGATTCCGTCTATGCTTATTCCATGCTGTCTCCAATAACGAAACAAGTATGCATATAGAAGAAAATTGGACAGGATATAGTAAAATACTTCTTAGGTCTTTGACTTAGTCAATTTCCTGTCATTGTAGCTGTCGTCCCCAGTACGGTTGCTTAAGAAAACACGCAGATGACCTATCAACGCGCCAATGATAAAACTTCGGAATCCGTATATTCAGGTAATAATGTTAACCCTTTTCAGACCGGATTTTTGGTCATGCTGGGACGGAAAAATCACTTATCGTAGGACCAGCAAATTTTCAGAGGATGGTGTAATATCAGAATTGAATCATAACAAAAAAAATTTGTTTGGATCATTTATCTTGAGTTTTATTTCATTTTCTTTCAAGCAATTAGAATTTAAGGAAAAATGCAATATATAATAAGTATATGGTTGCCATCGTTGAATTCGACCAATCATGTTATGGAAATAGTGTACATTTTGAGTATTGAATGAAGGAAATTACATAAAATTAGATAAAATGTCCACCTGAATATTCACTTTAATTGTGGTCAATTAGTACTATTTCCAGGATAATAATACCGCCCATGTAGTTAAGACAGTACGTATTGGTAATCCTTTTCATAATTGTTCTACAAATGTCCTACATTTAGAAAAACATACAGAATAGGTCATATACTTGAGTAGTTTTCAAATTAAATTTTGATGAACATACGTTTCCTCTGGTAGTAATTTCGGTAAGGCCAACTGTCCCACTCAGGACCAGGAGATACCGCCGTGTCCTTGTCAGAACTACGGAGCCAACACCGTGCACTGCCGCCCTCTGGCGATCCGGCAGGGCGATGGTTGAAGGACAGACATGTCGGATTGACGCCATCATAGCTGCCGTAACCTTGCAGACAGCGACGGGCACACTCTTCTGCGTCTATGTTGTCGTACGCTGTTATGTGGTGAGAAGAACTACCAAAGAAGTGACCTTCTTTCTTAACAAAGAGACCTCCGTATGAGACAGTAGCTGAAAGAGAAAGTTGCATACTTCTAAGACCATCATAACGAGGGTAAAGAACACTAAAGCCACAATTGTGACAAGCTCTGTGATTGCACAAGGTGACCAAAAAAGTTTTCACAAATCTAAAACCATTTTATTCCCTATACCTGTAAGGATTTGACACGAGTCCCCAGCCCAGAGGTCCAGACACCCCCCAGTACAGAATCCAGTCGTCTTGTTACAGGCTGTCGGTCCGGCTGCACAGTGGCAGGTTCGGGTACAGTCAGCTCCATATTGGCCGTCAGGGCACTCTGAAATAGTCGGACATTTTTTATCACTCAATTTATAATGTAATAATAATGCTTGATAATAGCAATCTATAATAACCAAAACAGCAACAAAGCTCTAGATTAGGTCTTTGTAGCCAAAGAAAATGCCATGATCACATTTGTCACTAAAATTGTACCTGGTAAACATGTTACAGGAATGACTTCCGCGGAACAATGTCACATTCAGGTTTCACTACAGTCAAGGTCGTACGGACCAGAGTATCAAAGAGTTTAAAATAAACGAGATGTTGAATAAAAAGTCTTTTTTACGTGTAGAAGTAAACGTATATTTTAGAGTGGGATATTTACAGACCAGAAACCCACCTTGATCACATTTGTCACCAATGTACCCGGCGGCGCACACGTAAAACGATCCGGTCGGACATCTCCCGTCAACGAAGTCACAGATCTGACCCCCGTTACAATGCCCACAGGTTGTGTTGCAGTTAGGGCCGTACGTACCGGAACACCCTATTAAAGAAATTAAGATAAATCTTAATTTGTAAATTAGGTGGAAAAGAAGTCTTTATTGCCTTCGTCCGGAAGGCTGAGCAATCACTTTGCTATAGTTTGCGAAACTTTGCGGCATAACTCTTGAAGGCAACGTTCAATGTTCATGATTTACTGCTGGGGGACCAAGGTCAAGTTGAAAAATCAGTCTCGTGGGTGTCCTTACCTCACTGCAGTGGACATTTTGTTTTTGTCGTTTGTGAGCAGGATAACTCGACTATATGTAAATGAATGTTCATGATTTTGGGTAGGCATGTTACCATTTGGAAGACCAAGGTCAAGTTCGAACATGGTTTGTTTGTTAGCAGTTTAAGTCCTGGATGAGGAATTGTCTAAAATTTTGTATGTTAAATAGGTTTTGGGGCATAGATAAAGTGGTGTAAGTCTGGACTCCCTAGTCGCTTGTGCGAAAGTGCAATGGGCCTATCTGTGTTAACATTTGAAAGTGTCCTTGATGCCTTTCATCTTCCTGCTTTTATCCATTAACGACCTTCAGCTGGGTTACCCCATCCGATTCCACCCCGCCCAGTGAGACCTTGTGTTAACACAGGTGTGGAAGCACATGTGCTTGTAGGTCAATAGTTCCTCTTTACACAATCAAGCGGTTTTGATATCTCGTGGTGTACATTTTTGTAAACATAGTAAGATCAAAAATGTTCGGTAAATTACATAAATAATGAGAAAATACATTAATAGTGGTGACTGACAGGAATTTCGTACTTGGGGCATTTGGAAGTTACACTATTTAGACTAGGGGGGGGGGGTAAAAGTGCCCGAGCCAATTTTGATGTCGGATAGCGTCTGAACGGCTTGCGCCAGAACCACCAAACGTCGTGACCTTTCCAAAAATATAGTTTGTAATAGTAAATATATACTGATAGTATAATTATCAGTATATATTTTAAGTCAAACATTTTTGTGTTGACACGAGTTTCTGACAGACATTTTTGTCGAAATTCAGTAATTTTCGTTTCAACAATAGACTTATGGATTTTGTGTCAAGTTACACGATTTCCAATATTAACAACATGTAATTTTTTTTGTAATTTTGATAATTTCGATGCATAATCCATGTTAATGGCAGACCATCATTAGATCAGGTATATACAGCGATTTTTCCTTTAAATATTATCGCTACTTCGAGTTTAAAAAAAGTTCACATGAACGTCTTTAGGCTATTTGTAATGGTGTTTTAGGCTTTATCTTGAAAAAACAATATTTTGATTCAAGATTGATGATTCAAGATCGCGGATAGGTAAAATATGCATAGCGTCACTTTATGACATCACTGGTGTTGCTATGGGAAACATATGTCTTAGTAGACCTTAATATTCTATCATAGACACTTTGTTAAAGTTGTGCTATATACCGATAAGTTGTAAGAAAATAACATATCTAGCCGGTTTTCGCCAATAAAATAACATTAATGACGTCATATTACGTCATCATGACATCAACATTTTTGTTATGATTAATCTTACTAGCACAACATCCTCTACAAATTTGTTGGTCATACGACATACCGTTTACGAGATCGGGTGGGGGGGCGGGGGGGGTGAATACCCCCCTCTGGTCGCACGAATCCCAAAAAAACAGGTCTAGATAGGGATAAGTGAGGGTAATCATTATTAAACATTACGTATTGAAGCCAAAGCCTTATTTGCATAATTTATGAGGAAATGCTTGCATAGCCCTATTTTTACCTTCGCCAAGAAGGTTATGTTTTCATGGGCGTTCGTCTGTGTGTCTGTCTGCGTGTCTGTAAACACCCAAATACGAGAAGACTTCAATGGATTGTCGTCATACTTGGTAGGTGGGTAGGTCTTGATGAGACCTAAAATGTTCAGATTTTGGGCCCCCTGGAGGCTTGTTGTGCTGCTGCAGCGCAATTTCCGGTTTTGATATATCATGATCAGGACGTGATAGGATCACGAAGTTTGAATAGGTCTTGTACTAGGGAAGAAGTAACGTAGGTTTGGGCCCCCTAGCAGCTTGCTCAGTAACTGCAGGGGTGTTTCTTTAAAAATATTCAAAACATAATAACTCAAGAACCGGTTGACAAAGCGTCTTGATTTTTGTTATTTAGGTAGCTTAATGACGCTTGACATAATCATGTGAATATTATGCAAATCTGGATGTGACATGCATACTTAATGAGGAAATACTTCATGAGGAAATACTATAAATCAGGTGCATTGCATTATTATAAGACTATTTAAGCTTGTGACATATGTAATTGAGAACGAGACAAACACAGGCAGATATCGATTATGTAAATTAACACGTAATTTGCATAATGGTAACTGGTTAGAATTTTATACTTGGGGTATTAATGGGAAAGTTAAATGAAGGTGAACATAATTAAACATAAGGACCTTATTTGCATAATTGATGAGTAAATGATAGAATGGATTTCTTCTTAAAGTAAAAGTAAGATAAGGCTGTCTTTTGGTGGAGACTATGATCAACTGATATAATTCATGCAAATGAGGACCCTTTGTGCATAATCAGGACGAATAACCTTTACTTTGTCTGTCATAAAGATCAACATCATTATGTCTTACATGCATAATTCTTCAGTCGTAAACTTTAACATCATTTGACGAAGGCATGAGGTGACGGAAATCTAGTGGTTAGAATATAATCTATAATTGTAGAGTGGGATGGTTACAGACAAGAAACCCACTTTTATCACATCCGTAATCATTGTACCCGGCTGCGCAAAGTTGATCCCCTCCGGTCGGACATGCCCCGTTGTAACGGTTACAGATCTGTCCCCCGTAACAATGTCCACATGGGGTGTCGCAGTCATGGCCGTACCTGCCGGAACACTCTAGCAAAGAAATAAAGATAAATCACAGGTAGAATAAGACGTCTTGTTTAGAAGACAATCTGTAATTTCAGATCGCGATGTTTACAGACCAGAAACCCACCTTGATCACAGTAGTCACCACCATAGCCTTCATCACACAAGGGAGACCAATGATATCTTCTCGGACATCTCCCGTCAACTTTGTCACAGGGAAAATCATGCCAACAATGTCCACATGTGTTCTCGCAGTTATGGCCGTATGTACCGGAACACTCTGTAAGGAAATTTCCCATAATAAGCAAGACGAAATATCTCATCAGATAAAATTCAATCAGATAGAATTAGGTTACTAATCACACTGCGCAATCATCGGATCATCCTGCATAAGTTATGGGACAGTGCCTACGTCGCGCTGTCCTTATGCTTAGGTCACAATTCAAGAAAGGGGCCCGCTCGGCGCGTGTTCGGCGTGTTTTTTAGCACTACCGAACGGGACCTGGACGGAGACCGGCGGGCTTCCCGACGGCTGCCGGCCTATTTTTGGCCCCGCGCGGTCGCCGAATCGATTTTAACTCAGAGTTAAAAACACTTCGGGCCCCGTTCGGCGAAATACGCCGAAGCGACGCCGTATCCTCACTGCCCGGGACCCGTCGGGCGGCCGAACAGGCACCTGCCTAAGATTATGACGTCACATGTGCTGATCAGTGCATCAGATGGTCAGGAAAAGGGGGTTATAGGGAGCATATATAAGCTCCTGCCTCAGACTACGTCGCACAGTTCACCACGTGTGTGTTACATCGTGTACTTGTGTGTGTTACACCTTGTATTTGTGTGTCAGAATGTCGAAGGGCAAGGGAAAACAGCCGGCACGGCTCTCTTGCCAACTTCATAAAACAGATCATAACAGGAATAGAATGTGTCTGACATTATCTCTTGTTACATCATATGCCTTCGTAATAAAATGGAATCAGAAGTTATTAGCATTTATTTTCAGTCCAAATTTCAACAGAAGTAACGATATTCAGTGGTTTTATTGCTCAATAGCAAGGAGCTGCACACTTCCTGCGTCACTGCTGAAGTACTTCCTGCGTCACTGTTGAAGTACTTTCGAAAGTAGGCCCTCGGTTACTTTTGCGACGCACCAGTTCTGCCTGCCTCTCTTCTTCAGCTACCAATGCCAGAAGACCTACATGTAGGTTGTCACCAATCTCAATCTCAGACGGGCTTGTAAGTTGTTTGCAGGTTGCACTGAACGCTGCATCGCCAACTTCAGTCTACTCTTTACTTGACGTGTACTCTTTACTTGAAGTGAACGGTAGCAGGCAGTGCAGCGCTTATATATGTACCTGCTAAAAAACACGAGAGGAGCCCGTCGGGATCCCGCCAGGAACCCGCCAGGGACCTGACAGCTGCCCGGCCGAACTGTAAGAGCCGGTCGGCACCCTACCACACGCCGCACGGGTCAAGACGGGCGACTGACCGGGCACCGGACGGGTCCCTGACAGAAACCGGCCGCAAAAGTTTATGAATATTAATGAGAGCCGCCGGCCGGAGCACAAGCAGGCCCCGACAGGTAGCCGTAAAGGAACATTTAATTGTGACCCTGACAGTACGGCGCACGCTCGGCGTCATGACGCCAGCCGGCGTCTACGCCGAGGACATGCCGAACGGGCGCCGTTTCAAATGTGACCTAAGCATTACTCCTCGTCCCCGCTGAGGCATGTCACCTTATCCTTTCCTACACTTCCATATGGAAGTATATCCCCATACTCATCAACCCCCTTACTACATTCTGCAAAGACTGACATATAATGAAATGACTGGGAACACATTTTATTCTAAACTCACTGATATATACGACCCTTCTCTACCGTGTCCGAAAACATACCTTGCTTACCAGCTAAACAAAATCCGTCATCATGTTACTGGCCTTTTTCCCAATTGAGGACATAATCCAAAGGGATGATAGAGAATTGAGTGTCACTTTGTCAACCTGCGGCACAGGTGCCGATATTTGGCAGGGCTTGTTTTCTCCGTCCGGGTCCTGACCTTGACCCACCTTTGAGTGTTATCCGGGTACACATCTTAGCTGCATGACTACATTTCTGTGATATTATCTGAACTGTGTGTTCTCCTGGTCTCACCACTTATGTGCACGGATTTCTTAAAATATACCATCCTTACGAACAAACACTCTAACAGGTTACCTCTCAGCCTCTATCTTTTCCGATCACGTGACGGGCGAAGACGCACTCAGAAAGCACGTCGGCAGAACGTACTGCACCTGCGCGAAACCCGTAATGTATTGTACATAGCATTTCGGCAGACCGTCTCATATAAGGTTGTATTCGCTCATATAAGGTTAGCATTTCGACAGTAGTTTTCAAATGTTGTGTCGGAAAGAATATCCTCTGCAACAGGCAAAATTCTGATGCAACGTTGACCAAAAACCGTGCCGATCTGAACGCCTTCCTGGCCTGTACGAGTGAGCCTTCCAATCAAGTGTACATGTTTATTCCCGAACAAATGTATAAAATTTCCCCTTTCTCAATTTTTCCTCCCATACTCAATTACTCATACTGCATAGAGACTCTAATCGCAATTTGATTACATCGTTCTCCCTAAGAAACAATATTCTGGCCCCGGAAAAGAAGGCTGTCTGGGATATATTCGTGATCTCTTGCCAATGCACACAGCCCTCTTGCTGACTTCATCCACGGTTTGAAATGCACTTGCACAACTTGGCTGGGATATCATCGAAGCCATGGTTTCTGGCCACACGTAACAGAGCGGCCACCATCTGATGTGTTGGGTCACGATCAGTTGAGCCCAGGCGGTGAGCCCATCTCAACAATTTCAACATCGTGACCTTGATCAGGTCTTATAATCATTATGGCTAAGAAAATCACATAATACAGTACGTATAAAGGAGCCAGACGAAAATTGAGAAGTTCCATCGTGAAAGGGAAATTCCCTGCAGAGCTATTCACTAAGTGGTGGGAATATTAATCATCCCCAGATCGTCATCCGTTTCAATTCCAATATGAACTCGCCGTACCTCCTATGCAGTCGGTCACCCCAGCGCTCAGTAAGGTGGCCTGCTATGTATTCGACCTCATTACGCATCTCCCGAGCTCGGAGAGTATCGTTGTCTCTGAAAGTGAATGGTTTTACAGAAGGCTTTACCCGTACGCTTCCTGCATGTCGCTATGTCTAAACCCAATCAGGGATACCAAAGCTCTCACACCGGTGCTCCAAAGCTCATCAACGTTTCCTCAAATCGTATTCCGTACAACACCTTAAATCCTAAAAACATGCGGAACACTTCCCAGGAGATCGAGTTATCCGGACCCGCACTAACACCTGTAGGGCTTACCGTGTGTCTTATCAGTCGACCGAACTTTAGCGAATGTTCGCGCTGCTAATAGTAGTAAGTGCCAAACACCACTCAACCTAGGACATCGACGCATGAGTCCATTCCTACGCGACGTAAAAGACTCTACATCGCTCATCCCGCATGTTACTTCTCTACCGCCCATCGGCGAGTACTTGCATTAAAACGTGTGTAATGACCATCGCCTGATAAAATCGACTATAGTATATACCAAAGCACACAAGACGAGAGGCCTGCATTAAGTTCCTCATGAGCATTAGCTCGTAGCTATCCCTCTTTTACTATTTGCACATATATGCCCGTAATATGGGCAAGACTATGTGCTATTAAACCAGCGCAGTCACACGACGCTCGACATGTGTGTTGTCACTCCACTGCCCACCGGCCTGTGGGTCGTACTAAGGCGTGCTAAAGAACCCTCAACTTGTGACCTTGACAAACGTCCAAGGACGTAAGTTTTGTACTGACCTTCTTGTGTGTTACCGACCTCGAATTTGTGGGCTGAAAGTGTGATACCCAACCGCTGATACCCAACCGCGGGCATTTTGAACACAACATGCACGATATAAATTCTTCCGTGCTCGTCGTGTACTTGTCCGCGTCAAATTGCTTATTCACCACAGATTGTAGCGTGACTCTCTCCCTAGCATGTCCACCATATGCATATATTTTGCAGTGCATCACGGTGCCTATCGCTGTGGCACGCTATGCAAACTCATGGCAATAGTTGCGTAGTTTCGGCCAGAATCTGCTTTCCAACAATCTTCTTACAGAGAACATTGTCCTTTGGGTTGTTCTTACACCGTGTGGACATTGCCCACCTTGTCCAACCACACAGTCGCGGCACTGCGCACTGAGGATGGTGCCACCTTTGCTTGTTATTATCAGACATTGAATACAGGGCTGCTCGAACTTGGCGATATTTTGACTTTCCCGACTACAACATGTCTTTCACCGCGCCATTGACATTGTGCCCGACACTCTCTACACACCCTGATACAACGTAGTTCTATGCCTCCAGACTCTCAAAGGCTTTAATTTTATACCGTTCTTGTGAGTAAATATCATGTGCAATACCACATACAAAGCTAAGTCAATGGATTCGTTGGATGGTAGCCGGTCTCGATTGAACTGACCAACCCTTCTAAGAGACGGGTCGATGCCATCAGATCTTATCTTGTTCCTATAACACTGTAGTACGCGATGAGGCGAACTCTTCGTATAATCGAGTAAAAGGCAGTTCACTTTAGTCGGCCATTTCCACGATGATGGCCTGTGGTGAATGAGCTCTAAGACTCGTTACCGAGACTAACATAACACGCCTGGCATAAAACGATTTGACGTTCTTCATGCACGCTATTTCCCACCTCGACTGCCCACCTCCGTGTGTTCACACTATAACTCAGTTCAGCTTGTCTTACGTGGCGTAACATATGATATCACTCTCTACATTCGTCATCCCTGCCAAATACATTATGGCCCAAACTGACTCGTCATCATTCGCCCTTCCATGTGCTACATAACACTCCGCTGAGGTCCTCGGTAAACGCCACACGTGCGACGTAACTCTGACACCTCTCCCGTGTGTGCTTTGTCGGTCGGCTACCCACCGCCGAGTGTCCGCGTTAAGGTGGCAGAACACTGTTTTCACCCTAAGGGGATTCCTATAGTTAAGCACTCCAAGGTGACTCACTTCGATGCGGTAAAAATTATAGTGGGGTGCAGTAGAGAAACACGGCCAACTACTATGTTGAAATATTCGGTATATTCTACAAAATAAATGAAAACCAACAGGGGTTATGGTTTTTAACATTATAACGACCACATTGATTTGGCCTTCTACCAATTTCAACGTAACTGTAGCCGGCTCACCCCGGCACGCATTTGCGTAATCTATACACGAGCGGCCGGGGAAGTCTTCACAATCCAACTCATACGGTGTACAAGCCGATACCTTTCTATACCACACAGTGCAGTTTACGAACGGCTACTTCCTACATAAAACGCTCTATCCAGGATTCAAGAGTTTGTCTGCACTACTTTCTATAGCCGCGTCATAGACCCCGGGGCCGTCCACAAATACTGTGTTCTGTGGCCTTAAAACGTGGTACCGGACGCTCAAGTGAGGCCTCGCCGACATTAACATGCACTGCGTAAACATTGCCTCGCTCATCATGTAGCCTACTTCTCGACCTAATATCATTCCGTGTTTTCACTAGTGCTTTACAAGCCCATTACTAGAGCTGAGAACACCGACTGTCATGGCATGGTCGACGTAAATCCAGTTACGCTCCTCACGTGTCCTATCGCTGGGCTGTCCACCAATTTATTCACAAAACATGCCTACAGAGACAAGGAAGATAAGCGGTGCAAACCCGCTAGAGTGCCCTAAACCACATGACGCAATCTTTTATGAGATCTCTACTACCCAAACACACTCACGACGTGTTTATTCTTGTGATGAAGCATCAGGTTAAAAATTACGCGACCAACATCACTTTAAAACTCTGACCTTCAAAGGACTCTCGCCTATCACTTCTGCGGATTGCGTCCATGGCTCCAGCGTCAATCCAGCGTCCTCGCTAAAGCTATGGATAACTGATACATACTTGACATTGATTTCCATCGATCTCTTGCATTTATCTGGTGACCAGCTTGTCACCTCGTTGTACCAACGGTTACTGAAAAATCTCGTGAATATCCGCACACCCTGTATGCTAAGTCTCAACCTGGAGACCACCTTGTCACCTCGATGCACCGCCATGTTATAGTACAATCAGGTAAATATCCGCACACCCTGTGTGTGTGAAACCACATTGTACGTGTTCACCCGGTGATCATCTTGCCACCTCGTTGCACCGGCATACTGCATTACAATCTAGTGAATATCAACAAACCCTTTGTGTGTGCTACTTCTTTACCTGGTGACCATCTCATCACCTCGTCGCATCATCATGTTACAGTACAACCTCTAGTGCAAACTCTTTGCTCTAATTTTCACTAGGTGACCATCTTGTCACTTCGTTGCACCGCCGTGTAACAGCACAGTCTAGTGAATATCAACACACCCTTTGTGTGTGCTACGTCTTCATCCGGAGACCATTTTGTCAACTCGTTGCACCGTCATGTTACAGGACAATGTAGTGAATATCCGCACGCAAGTCTTCGTGCCACCTTGTCACCTCTTTGAACTGCCGTGTTATTCTCGCGAATATCCGCAAAACTCTTTGTGCTAAACCTTCACTCAGTGACCACCTTAATTCGTTGTACTGCCATGTTGCAGCACAATCTACTGAATAGCCACAAACTCTTTGTGCTAAACCTTCACTTAGTGACCACCTTACCGCCGTGTGGCAGTACAATCTATAGTGAATATCGGCACCAATTTTAGCCTTCACGCCCATTGCGCATAGCCAAAATTTGCATACAAAAGAGATTGGCGCCACGTGCAATGCTCCTGCACGTGCGTTCCACATCACAGACAACCAAATTAGTATTAGAAAGCAGAACAAGCACATCAACGGCGGTCCCGGTTCTAAGGCCGTGTTTGAGTGAAGTCACCCAAACCGCGATTCGGGTAAGTCACATTCCTCACATCTGGTCCACGTGCCACACACTCCTGTAAAACCGTGTCCGATCACAATTCGCTTAAGCTACATTTATTGCTGTTTGATGATAACACGCAAGGCGGCGTGTTATTAATGTCAGAGGTCAACGACCTGCTTGCTGATGCCCCCCTCCCAGAGTATCTCGGCCGAATGCCGACGTGGTCCCGCCAGAGGCGGTGAAGATCGCCCTAGAACGGACACTTTATTTGACCATTACTGCTCTTTAAGTCGCTGCCACGTAAAATTTGGTATTGCATATAAAAATATAAATATCAACCCGTAATCCATGACCAGGCGAAGTTACATTGAAATCATATTGCGTTCAGACGCAAATCGCGATGCTGGAAAACCCATTCGAAACCACCTCTAGAAGTGGCTTGGGATCGATGCGCTTTCAATGTGATTTCGGAGCGTTCAGATGGAGCCACTTCAAACCGGCTTCGGGGTAAACTACATGTAAAGCGCCTTGGGTGACTTCACTTAAACACGGCCTAAATGCCCAAACTTTGCACCAAACTACGCGAAAGCTGGTTATCACAAACCGCATCGAAAATCTGAGAACTTTCAAATCAACAATACAGCATCAACGATCGAAACAAATGGCTAACCACAGTAAACCATGTCAGCGATGAGACGATGCTGCAAGACCTGCCGGGGCCTGAGCCGGCCGCCTGCCGCTTGAGGCTGTCCCGGCTCCGACATTCGAGCTGAACTTCGCCGCTGCTCTGCGGCGTTGGCTGGCCTTGTTGGTGGGTCCTGTTGCTCTTCCTGCTGGCGGCTGCTCCGGATCGGGGTGCCTTTTGCTGGGGGCTGGACTTGTCCCTCGGCTGGGAGAACTTGCTGTACTCTGCCTTGCCCGGGTTGGTCTTGTTGTTGTCCTATTCTGCGTGGGTTCCTTCCGGCTTCACTGGTGCTTGGAGAAACTGGTTGCTGGAATCCATACTATAAAACGACAACAACAACGTGCATGTCAGAACAAGCTCATCAGACCAAATTTCCCCAACCCGAGCAAGCCTCCGCCACGCGAAGCAGATCGGCTAAGTCGTGGAGCGCTTTGGGAAAACTTGACTCGAGTCGCCCTCCCTGAGTAACACTCAGAAAACTAAATGCTGAAGCCCACCCTTCTAAAACCCAAACGAGAAACAAAACGTGTCAGAACAAAGAGACGGCGGCTGCACGTGCGCCAGAACTCCCCGAACGTACTGTTACTAAAACAGACCTGGGGAGCACCCAGAACTACTCAAAATCCTCAAACGTTTGTAAAAGAGAAACGTTACCCTCGCCACACCCCAAACCTTTTCTTGGAGCAAACTTGCGAGCTGAACGAAGAAGTTCTGCACGTGGGGACCGGGAAAACTGTGCTGGGCTTCACTGCGACCCTAGCCTGCTGCTCCTCGCGGTGCGGACGGCTCCGAAGAAATGGATGAAGTGATAAGGCGCGCATGCCTTATATGGGGTTGGTTAATTAGGTTGTCAAGGATGACCAACGAGAGCGCAGTGTAATTACAGTAGATACCGAAAAAAACCGTGAAACCTACCTTGATCGCACCTGGTGCCGAAGTACCCGGCTTCGCACACGTAAAGCCATCCAGTCGGACATGTCCCGTCAAACCTGTCACAGATCTCAATTGCGTAACAATGCCCACAGGTTGTGCCACAGTCAGGGCCGTACCACCCATCGTCACACTCTATCAAAGAAATTAAGATAAATCACGACGTGAATAAGAACTCAAGTTCAAAGTTCAAAAGGAAATTCATATGAGATATTTACTGACTAGAAACCCACCTTGATCACAGTTGTCACCATTGTAACCGGCAGCGCACACGTGAGACCATCCGGTCGGACATGTCCCGTCAAACCTGTTACATGTCTGACTGCGGTAACAATGTCCACATATGGTGCTACAGTCATGGCCGTATGTACCGGAACACTCTGTACGAGAGTTTTCCAGAATAAGAAATACATAAGAAATATTTCTATAAATTAAGATTAAATCAGATAAAATTACAGTAGATAACGACAAAAGCCACGAAACCTACCTTGATCACACTTGGTGCCGCTGTACCCGGCTTCGCACACGTAAAACCATCCAGTCGGACATGTCCCGTCAAACCTGTCACAGGCGCGCAGGTAACAATGTCCGCAGGGGGTGACACAGTCAGGGCCGTACGAATCGTAACACTCTAACGAGATAAATCACAAAGTGAATAAGAAATGTTTATAGTAAAATGATGAACTTGAGATCAAATGGCCACTGTCACCTTTATCAGGATAGTTGATGACAATTCATGACAATGTAAGAAATCTTTATATTCAAAAGGAAATCTATATTTCTATAATTGAATATTTACTGACTTACCTTGATCACATTTGTCACCATTGTACCCGGCCACACACACATGATCCCCTCCAGTCGGACATCTCCCGGTGAACCTGTCACAGGTCTGACTCCTGTGACAATGTCCACAGGTTATACTGCAGTCAGGACCGTACGTACCGGAACACTCTGTAGGAGAAAGAATCATTATGGTTCACCACACCACGAAGTGGTGTGGTGAAACCATATTGCTTTTTCTGATGTTTCTTCTCCTTCTTCTCCTCCTTCTCCTGCCATTTTTTAAATGGATTCAGCTTCTTCATTTTAGGGCCTAAGGTCCTGAAATTTGGTATGGAGGTACAGTGGGCAAATACCCCTAGGCGTTTCTTAAATTATTGTGATACAGGCTTTTAGAATGGTTTTATTTGAGTTTTTTGGCTGTGTTATAGCAAATGTATTACTGTGTTAGTTTGCCTTGTTTACCACGTTTGGGCATGAGTCATCACAATAGAATGCAGGGCATCAACCAATAGGCATGCAGCTTTCCTCTATACTTCTTGCTGATTGGCTGTTGGGATTTAACTTGATTAACACCTGCACAGAAGCATTTCCATACTGACAGTATGTCTGTATTCAAGTGTTTTGGTAGGTATTTCAAGCTTTCCTGCTCCAGCATTGGAATGCCGGGCATGGACGTTTTTTTTTATTTTGAAAATCAACAGTTTGCATTATGCAATTAAAAATCCTAACCAATAAAGTAGGGAATAGCTATCCAACTGTTGTTTTAGTTGTATTTTACTTCATATTATAGTTATATCAATGTAAATCATTGTTTTCCCTTGTGTTTCTCATTCTTTCCCTGCCATGTGGTAAAATGTGGTGAACCCATCGCTGTATTTGCTCCAAAGCAAATATTGGCCTTTCTAGTTAGAAATATGGTATACATAAGCGGACATGTCAGACAATAGCAAATGTGGTTAGCTTGACTAAAGCTAATAGTTGAAACCTACCATGTAAATGGTATTATACTCATTCACACAAAGTTATCTAAGTCCTCTAAGTAATTACTCACAAAGTAATTCTTATGGATGATGTCCTCGCGGGATTAATTTTGGCCTGTTCCCAGAAAAAATGCTGCTTCTGCTGTAACTATGACCGAAGAGTCACCACAGTGCCGCAAATCGTAAGATTAGCGTTAAACCTGTAACACGCAAGGCTATTGACAGGATCATCCTCTTAATAAAAGACAACGTTGCACTATTGACACGATCATCCTGTCAATAGACGTAAGTGTATTTTCTGTTGTTGACAGGAAAATCCTGTCAATAGTACAACAGTTTCTGCTATTCAAAGAAGTTACGGAATCTCCACTCGCATAGTTACAGGTATCAATGCAACATGGTCCGAGCGGACAGACTGCAATCAACCAATAAGAAAATTGCATTTTACAATTTATTCATCTTAGGGTCATTTTCACCCATTTTTTATTCCCCTAATCACTACCAGATTTCAACAGGTAAAATTATGGTGATCACCTGTCTGACAGTTGTCCCCCTTCCATCCGGCCTCACACCCTCCACTAGAGCAGACTCCAGTCCGGATGTCACACACGGAATCTCCACTCCCACAGTGACAGGTGCCGGTACAGTTGGGCCCGAACTCACCGGGCAAGCAGGCTGAAACAGGACTTGACGTTCAATTTCACCCAAAAATATGCAATGGCGCTCTATTTCTTTATATTCATCTCTTTTTTTTTTGTGGTGCTTAAGATCACAGATGACTAGAAGGGACCTATATAAATAGCCAGGCTGTCATTTATTCCCGAATTTTTCGATATTGCTTCTGGTCAGTCTGTGTATCGGTCTGTGTGCGTGCGTGTCTGTGTTTTTCTATATTTATATATTTATATATATAAAACATTATATGCATATATTATATTAATGTGGAGGTAAATTGCATTATTAATGATGAAATGTTTAAATGCAACCTTTACAAATAATAGGAATTCTACACATACAATTTAATTAAATTGGGGTTAAGAGAACAAGTATAAAATAGATTAGGCTACAATGTCATGTAACCATCACATTTTCATTATGAATGAAAAAAAAATTCAACATATTGATACATAAAATGCTAAGAGTCTAAACATTTATGTAGGTATGAGATCTCTGAATTTTTGTTTTAAACTGGCAGAATAATCCCGAGTCGAGATGTTTTAAATGTCACTTTAAATCTTCGCTGAGACAAGGTGTACTATCCTCTCGAATACCCGGCTGAAATGCAATTGCGGCTTCTGAATTCCCAGTGAATTTGCTGTTTATAGGCGTGTGTAATTGTATTTAGCTAAAATTGCAACTTATTAGTAACCATTACTATTATAATAGTGTTGTTTCTAGAGAGTTTTCTAGAGTGCTCATACATTAGCTATGTGCAGAATGAGCTTACACGAACGCTACGCCAGTAAACTCAGCATGCAAGTAGCGGCGTTTTTAATAGATTTGCGTGTGATCCTATTAGAGTTCCTGGATCGGCTAATTTTCAGTGATTTGAGTTTGTACTATTTTATTAAAGAAACGAGAGAAAACCGGGGTTGCCCTGAATAGTGGTAGGTACAAAAAAAGGTTCCCGAATATAATCTTTGGAAACAAATGAATGACGTCATCATGTTTGATTGCCCTTTTCATATTTTTTCAAAGAAAAAATACAGATTTTTGGCAATTTCAAACAACACAAAACGTGTACAAAAATATTTCAATAATCTTAAGTTATGATGTAAGATCAATAATTTCGCTATAACCATACACGTCTTAATATACCGTCAAAACATTTTTAAAACATTCATCACCTTTCTGACAGGTGTTACCCTTCCACCCAGCCTCACACCCTCCACTAGAGCAGACTCCAGTCCGGATGTCACACACGGAATCTCCGCTCGCACAGTGACAGGTGCTGGTACAGTTGGGCCCAAACTCACCAGGCAAGCAGGCTGAAACGGAAAAGGGCTTGACCTACCGTTAACGTCACAAAAATATATAATAATATAAATATATAAAAATATCTAATGTCGCTCTATTTCTTTACATTCTTTTTTTGCTACCTTGAAACAATAAGTGATGCTTAAATTGCAGATGAATAAAAGGGTGGATACCTACGGGTTGTGTTTCAAATTTTGTGTGTACTTTTTGGAGTTAAGCCGTGCTTTTCTTTGGTGGGAGGGGGCACGGCCGTGTCCCCGGATTATGGATATTGTTTTTGGTCTATCTGTGAATGTCTATATTTCAACATACTTGTGGTCAGCAAAACTTAAAGCTTTTCTCGATTGTTATGATCTTTTAGTAGGTTGGTAGCTATTGGGGAGACTAGAGTGAAGGTCAAATTTTGGGCCACCTGATGGCCGACCTTTGTACTGCTACATAACTTCTGATATTTGTACATTTTCTCATGGACATGCTATAGTCTTAATTCCTTTGGTGGCTGATAGATTTTCCTATCAGGAAAGATGAAAGTTATAAAATTCTAGGTTCTGGTAAGCCCCTGCTATACCCTTTGAATGCCAATATTAAATTCCCGGACACATTTGATGACTTTTTTTAATTTTCGTTCTCAGATTCACAACTATCAAACTCGCACACGTTCCGATTTTCATATCCCCCTAGTAATAACTTCTCTTGCCCAAATGTCGGTTAGATACAAAGGTGTCACCTTATGGAATGAACTAACTCCAGCCCTAAAGAATCCTACCTTGTCTCTTCTCTCACTTAAACAAGCTTTGAAAAACCATCTGATTAACGAACCTAGCCCCCTGTAGTAGTTTTATTTAGTGTTTTCTCCTATTTTAACTCATACCAATTATTATCATTACCTTATTTTCATTGTCATTAACTTATACCATACATTATTTCATTATCCTTATTGTATTATTTCCATTTTCTATTGTATTATTTCCATTTATTAATTATATTTAATTTTGTATAGTTTAGAGGAGGAGGGCCTTGTATAAGCATTCCATGCTTCTCCCCTCCTCCTGCACCTGTTTCATCATTGTTTTTATATTATTATTGTCCGTCTTGTTAATGTGCAAACAATAAATCAAATCAATCAAAATCAATATTGAATCTTCCATTTGTTCTGGAAAAGCACATCTTACATGCTCTATGGCAAAATAAAATCCATGCATATTCATATCCTTGTCAGGTATCCATTGCAATTTCAGCAGTTTTGAGCAATAAATGGTTTGATGTTTGAGGGTCTCCTAGATGGTCGCAGAACTGCTAACGTAAAATATTTTAACTATATGGGGCTTCATACTTGTTCCTCATACTTAATCACACATACAAAGTACATGTATGGGCCGATTTGGTCATTGTGTGATATGTGCCATTATATCATCTCACCAGTATTACACTCTATCCCCATGAGTCCAGGAGCGCAGGAACAGCCGTACGGGTCCGTCACACACAGCAGCTGGCCAGTACAGTCTCCACCGTCACACTCTCTCGTGCAGCTTGTACCGATCTTGTTATTCGTACATGCTTTGAGGATAAACGGACAAAAAAGTATTGGCATCAGACAACTCATGAGTTTATGTGCTGGGATCTGTACTTCAAGAATGTTTTTGGAGTCAGTAATAGCAACGTTGAATCGTATTTGGCACATATTTAGCATATCGACTAAAGAAAGACAGTTTACGTCATTAACTAAAGAAATTAAAACAAGTCGTACCGCTTTCACAGTTGTGTCCATGAAACCCCGGAGGACAGACACATTCCCCCGTGTTGTCGTCACACACACCGCCGTTGTAGCACACTGGACAGTCATCGGTACAGGAGGGTGGACCCCACTTGTTCTCGGCACAACCTGGGTAAGAGCCAAGTATTACTATTGTCATAAGCGCTAATTGTCAGCAAAGAAATAACGTACATACCCACAGAATATCAACGATACCGATGTGAACTGTCTTCTAAGTAGACACAAAGTTAGCACAATATTTGAAATTCTCTGGAAATTAATACATTAACTGTAGATTTAAACTATCTGCATAATATAAGTTCAAATAAGATTTCTGCATCTCAGCATTAAAAAAACACAATTGAATTACATGTGGAGAAGTTAACCTGTTCTAAAATTGAAAACAAATGGACTTTGCTTTTGTGCACGTGTAACCAACCTTTTGTCAGCAAGGAAGGGGAGCGATATTGACTTTTAACGATGCTTTTCAACAGACTTTGATACTTTGCTGACGCCACACGAACCTAATTAACGTGTCCTGAGCGAATTGAAATAAAATTCATCAACAATTCCAGTGAGGAAATTTTCTGCTTCAAGAACAGCTAATATTGTTTCAATTTTTTTGCAACTTTTGAACTTGTGGACCACAGTCAACACGTAAATTACAATTATGATCTGCTATTCGATTTTTTTTCAAATTCGGATGAGCCTGAACTGATGTGAACATGCAAGTCATAATACACGTTACGTATACCTCTGACAATGAGCCTCATGATGCCCTGTTTTCTTTCCGTGTCCCCCTGATAGTAGCACTCATAGATCCCCTCATCTGAAGACTGGACACTGGCTATGGTCAGGTTAAGTCCGTTCTGGCCGGCCAGAACAGTACCTCCGACCCCGCCCTTCCTCCACTCCAGGGTACCGTTTCTACTGGACTTCTGTACCATCTGTAAAGTCACGGGGTCTCCTAGGCTGGCGGTTACTGTGAAGGCCACTGGCCAGACATCGGCTGAAAAAAGTTTGTAAATTATACATATAAGTAAATGACTCACCTTTCCCTTGGTGTATTTTGTAATGAGACCAGGTCATTACAAAATATCACGGATTAAATAGCTACGTGAGCGCAGAGATCGAGGTGGTACATTGAGAATTGGTTATCAAATAGCCAGAAGGCGTCAACCAATAAGAAGGCTCCATTTGTCATCGGTTATCAGACCATAACCTCAAAAGTGGTCGGTTATTAGAATAACCGACTACTTTTTGGACCGCACCATTATACAGGGGACAGGACTGTATCTTAACAGTATAGTTAAGATTCAGGTGTTTTTTTTCATACGCAACCAAATGGTCCTATCTAATGGTGCTGACGTTTCGGTGACTATCAGAAACCTTCCTCAGAGTTCTGCTTCTCGCCGCTATATGTAGCCGATTTAGGCAAGAAAATTTGGTTGCCTAAAAGAAAACTCATATCCTATACTTTACCAACCTGATGAAACCATTTTTGGGATTATTGTTGATAGCCGTAATATTTATCTATTTCAATGAATACCGCGATCACGATTAAAGAGATTTAAATGAAATCGAAACAAAAAAAACTAAACATGATTTTTGACACCCCCACTAAAAGTGGTGCTGTTCCAACGTCACGTGGTCACAGCAGATGGTTGCCTAGATGATATGTTTTTCTGTCCATGCCATCTTGTTTTACGTGACATAGAATATGAGAGTTTTTTCGGGAATGGAGGAATTTTATGACGGAATTTTTGTCCAATAACTGTCAGTTGGATAGGCTATTATGATAATACTCTAAACGTTATTGACCCACCTTATCCTCGGTGTATATGGTCATATAATCCCTGGTCAGGTTCTCTACGCTAACTTAATTCGGTGGTTATTGCACCTGGCCAGGAATTATCTCACCGTAAACACATCGGGGTGGGGCATTAACCCTTCATACCGAGAAACAGGCGGGTTATCACGGTAACCGTTTTGTAATATAGCCTTTCCGAACATGTGTTTTTTTTTAATGCACGCTTCCTCTAACTGTTCAAGTCACTGTCTTTCCAAACAAAGAAAGCCATTTTTGACGAGCAATGATGATGGGTAACGGTAATGTTTAAAATTTCGTAATACAGAGACAGAGACTGTTCTCTATCCCAAATCATGTTTGATCAAACCATCGTTGGAACAGACGAAAATCATTTTGCATTGATATACACTTTCCAAAATCGGACTACTCATGAGAGAATTTCAAGCAGATAAGACACAAGCAGATGTATTCAACAACACGTTGTGTACTCACCCTGTGATTTCATTTTGAAGGTGATGGCCTTCTCAGTTTGACTTCCGTCGCTTACTTGACATGAGAATGCTCCAACCCGGAAATCACCAGCTCTAACCAAGATTCTCGTACTCCACCATTCTCCTGACAGCTTGCTGGTGCCTCTCTGTGGTGTAAATGTTGTTCCTGAGCCAGTATCAGCATCTACACCGAACTGGTACCCGTTCTGGTTGATGGTACTACCCGTGTAGTAACAGTACAGCCAGGTGTCATCGGACTCATCAAAGAACTGGTACTTACTGACGATAGTGACGTCTACTACACCTACCGATACAAAAGAAGAGATTAGAAAGTTTTCTATTTAATCATTTTTAGTGGCACTACTTTATCCTTCTAAGTAGTCTTGCATCCTCATATTTTGAAAGGAAAAGCAGGTAATCCAAAATAGCAATGATAATATTTGATATCTGCAATAATAGTACTTCGTGTTCTCATTTTTGGCAATATCATTTTAAAAGCATGTTATTATGAATCGAGTTTAAACTGTAATGTCCAACTCAAGAAAATGGACTAACCCAAATTTTCGACTGTATAAATCCAGTCTTTGCCAAGGAATGAACAATCCACCGCTTCCGTGACGTCACGCAGATAACACACGTGACTCCGTGAGCAGTGGACCATAGGTTGCAGAAAGTCTGTGGCGCCCCCCGTCTCTGTTGAGGGATGGTTGTAATGCCCTGATGTAGATGGCCTTTTTTAATCCCTCGGGCAAAGAAGTCCGATTCTGAGTCCAAGATTCTTACTTTGTTTAGTGAGACTGAATGACCTGGCCATGGCGATTCTATGTGTATATGTTGTGAGACCTCCGAAGTTATCATGCCAGTGAGCCTGAGATTGACCAGTGTTATGAAACGCAACATGGCTATTGAATGTGAGGATTTCACAAACCATCCAAAAACTTGTTTTCCTAAACAAAGAACAACTGAGCGCTTGGATGCCTGCGTAAATCAGTCACTTCCGGCTGCTTTAGAGGAGGAGGTCAGGTCAAGGGTCAATAGGTCACAGATCCGGGAACATAGCGTAACAAAAGAAAGGCAGATAAACAAATTTACGCGGCTAATCCAGAAGAACAAGGAACAGACTAGCCGGTCACTACCATCAGAATGCACACACAGATGGGTTAAGAACTGTTCAGACAGACTTTTGAAGGACCCAGAACTAGACCTTCCCGTATTGGTGAAAGGAAAGATTTCGCGGCCTCCGAGCAACAGGTACCCGTAGTTGACAATTTATTACACAAACTAAACTAGCTTGTAGAAGAATCCCCGAGAGGGAAGCTAACGTTCTAAGATCATTAGCATTGTAAACAAGCTAAAGAAGTGTCAACCCAACTTAACTAAAGGGGACCATACAGCACTCAAGTCACTACAACAGGACAAAAGTATACAATGTAATTCTTAACCGGCGGATAAAGGGCGACTTACCGTAGTTCTGAATAAAGTAGACTACAACCAGAAGTGTACAGAATTACTGGGGATAGTAATACTTACCTGAGACTGGGAAAAAGGGATCCAACATCGAAATACAAGAAACAACTAGTGACTGTGCTCCAACGCTTGGAGAAAGAAGGTGGGTTGTACAGGTTCCCGTGACAGACAATTTTATCCAACTACAGAGGTTCCTCCTAAGTTTTACGGTCTTCCTAAAGAACACAAAACTGGTATTCCACTGAGACCAATAGTGAGCAGTATTGGCTCAATCACTTGCGCCAGTAGACGAAGCAGCTGATGTAATTTTACAAAGATTGAAGGAAGACTGCACTCTACCAAAACGTTCCAAACTATCCCCAGAACAGTTGGTGGACTTGAGGAAGGTGTGTCTAAACTGTGCTTACTTTGTGTATGATGGCGTTTTCTGCAAACAATGGAGCTGCCATGGGGTCACCTGTGTCCCCCATTGTATGCAATCTATACTTAGAGCATTTAGAACAACGTGCCATTAAATCTGCCTCACAAACCCCTGTGTGGTGGTACATATACGTTGATGACACTTTTACCAAGCTTTAAAAGGCGTGTGCACAGGAGTTCACAGACCAATTCTAAATGACCTTGACTCTGACACAAAGTTCACATTTAAAGAGGAAGAGAATATGTCGCTAGCCTTTTTGGATACGCTAACAACAGTAAAAGAGGACGGGTCCCTGCAGGTTAAGATATACTGCAAACCCACATATACTGACCAATATCTAAACTTCCATTCTAATCACCCCCTGGATCATAAACTCGTTATCCGCAGGGTTATCCGCACCCTGTTTCACAGAGCGGAAACAATTATAACTGACCCTCAAGATTTAGTAGAGGAGAAAGCTCACATTTCACAGGCACTAAGAAAATGTGGGTACCCCACTTGGGCTTTAGACAAGGCCAGTAGACAAAAGCCCACAGACCGTAACCAGTATCAGAGCAAGAACAAAAGCCCAAATAGAGGCCTACTTGTTCTGTCTTACAGGAAAGGCCTGAGTGTAGGGCTCAGGAGGATCTTTGCGACACATGGGATTAAGACCTGTTTTAGACCAACTAGAACCCTCAGGAATATACTGGTCGCACCTAAGGACAAAAGAACAACTCGGGAAAGCAAATGCGGGGTAGTTTACCATATACAGTGTCAAGGACAGACTTCCAAGGGCCCGTGTAAGGAAACCTATTTTGGAGAGACTGAAAGATCCCTCAAGGCTAGTTCTTAGAACACAAACGGCCTAGGTCGACTACTTTGGAGGTCTCACAACATATACAGTGTCACATAGAATCGCCAGGTCATTCAGTCTCACTAAACAAAGAAAGAATCTTGGACTCAGAATCGGACTTCTTTGCACGAGGGATTAAAAAAGGCCATCTACATCAGGGCATTACAACCATCCCTCAACAGAGACGGGGGGCGCCACAGACTTTCTGCAACCTATGATCCACTGCTCACGGAGTCACGTGTGTTATCTGCGTGACGTCACGGAAGCGGTGGATTGCTCATTCCTTGACAAAGACTGGAGTTGTACAGTCGAAAATTTGGGCGAGTCCAATTTCTTATGTGTAAACTTGCTGCATAATAACTTCTACCAACACAGATGAACTTTCAAGATAAAATACATGTTATATTATGTATAACAGTGTCACGCAACTTCTGTAATGTACTGTAATATCGTGCCTAATCCTAACCCTAAAGTATTCGGGTATGGAACTAGCTAGGCAAAGTACTGAGTACTAAATAAGATATCATATCTAAACCATTGAATTTATCAATTTCTTTTGACCAGGGGTATGCAATAAACATATTTATTAGCAATTCACAAAATAACATGCACACATTCTTCTCAATAATTATTACGTTAGAATCTCTGCAGTTTTATGTCATTAGTTACCCAGTGAACTTGACTCAAATAAAGAGCAGCAGGGAAACTGTGTTGTGCTTACTACCGAACAAGAAGTTGCGCTTCGTCTCACGCACGCCTCTAGGTCGTTTGAAAACATAGGCAGAGAGAGTGAGAGAGAAAGAGGCGGAGAGAGCACCTATATCAGCTGCTAGAAACCAGCATTAGAAACCAGGTATCTGCGTCACAGGCAATAGCACTGTCAGAGATATGCATTGAATTAAAAAATGCTAAAACATTTCCCATTTACACTACTATAAACTGAACTGCATGAACCTGTATATATCTTACTTAGTAATTATAGGATACATATAGCTGGGTAATATTATGTTAACTAGCTAAGTGGGCTGGGATAGCAATGTATATTAGGGAAGGATTTTATGCGATACTTTTGGGCGCCTATACACTGAACGATTAGCGAGGAAACTAAAAACCACACTCACCTGTTATAATTGGTGTAAGGTAGACCAGAAGGAAGACAGTCGTCATCCAACGCTTATCGCACACCGAGACTTCCCGGGCGGTCTTCATGCTACCTTCGGTGCCCAAATTCACGTCTTTATGTGCAGATATATCGAGGAATAGTACATTTGAGCGACTCCGTGCGGTAACCTTCCCTGTCGCTGTTCAGGTGCCGAGGAAACGACTCTTACTCGAAGCTACTTCCCTGTGTCGTCATGGGAAAAGTCAATGTTTATGTTCAGTCGGTCCTTCTCATTGTTAACCCACCAGTGACACGTTTACACCCCATTGCCTACCAAATATACTCCATTGCACCAGGTAACGTTTTACACAGCCCAGGTGTGACCCATTGCCACTTAGAAAAATCAGAAATGTCCAAGCTGTGTTTTACATTTAAGCTGAATTCATTTCCAAACTAAGCCAGGGCTTGCCGCGCGTCCTGCATGAATGTTAAGAAGTTATTTTGTTCCTCGTCTCACTGTTGACACAAGCATACCCGTGCCTTTCACTGGGATTAGGCAGAACAAGTGGTGTTGGCAGTTTTTTTAGGCCAGACCTTGTGAATCGCATCATCAAACACCTGTGGCCGACTTGTTTTTTTTTTCGCAAAGGAAACCAGATAATAAGAAATCGTCGATCTCATACCTCCGTGAAATATTTAGAGTTTTTGTAAATTTCTCACTGATTCTGTCAATGCATTATTTCCAATGATTCCTATAAAGCAGTATTTGTGGGACCTTTAAGTCTGACGTGGCTAGCATCAGAAAATAACTAAGGAGGCACAAAAAAACACACAGACAAATTGAATACCAGACCTCCGTACACTTACATAGAAAACCAGTGTACGGAGGAGAGTATGTATACGTACGACGATTAACATTTAGTATGTTGAGGTGTGAGACTATCTTTCAACACCTTGGACAGGTCGGTACCTTCGTTAATTAAAATTTTTAGCCGTGTGTTGGCTTCGTCAATTGGCTTCTAACTGGTGAACGGTCTAGCTACAAAATATTTAATGTGTCTAATATGTACTAAACTGCGAGTTCAGAAAATGTGGTCAAAGTTTGCTCCCACCACCCCCCACCCCACCCCCAGCACAGAGTTCACACATAGTCCACATCATGCTGACGTGTTGATACATAACCACCAGCTTGGCTCTGTTGACAGCAAACAGTCTTTCCACGGGACAAGACTGTCTTCATGGTTGAACAGCAGACCGGGTTCTGTTGACGGTGACTAAGCTTAGACCAGGCGCCAGCTAATGTGTCACGTCAGGGGGAAAGAATGCGCCTCATCAGTGGTACCAAACACCTGTCCTTGTATTATCATGAAAGTTCATCTGCGTTAGTAATAATTACAGTACAACTTTGAACTTTATTCCAACACACAATTTACAGAGAGATCAAATTTTCAGCGACCACTGTCGCCTTCATCAGGATAATTAATGACCAATCACTTCGAGATCTCGCGAGAGTTAAGGTTTACAAACACGTGACCTTATTCACATGAGACTTTACTGATACGTGACGTAAGCAATTGATCAAAAGTGCCAGTGAGTTCATACCGTCCACCATCTCACGAGATCACGCTGTGAAATGATTGGTCATTAATTATCCTGATGAAGGTGATAGTGGTCGCTGAAAATTTTACCTCTCTGTAAATTGTGTGTTGTAATAAAGTTCTACATTTTATTACACCTGTTTTTGTGTTGATGGTATCAAAATATACACACACATGCCGCACCCGAACTGTACTCTCTAGCAGACCAGAAAAGGGATTTTGTAATTGTACACCCGATATATTTTTGGAACTATTTTCTAAATATTTCTTCCAAATTTTGCTCAAAAAGGCCATATTTCTACAAAACAAAGTAAAATGTTTTTACAATTTAAAAAAAATTGTACTTGTCGTAGATGTTACGATGGTGAGTCAGACTAATTTCGAGATACAATGGCTTGATCCTAACCCATTTTCGGTCCATCTAAATACGTCTCTTTGAATAAACGTAGTATTAGCAATTCGCAAAAATAATCTATACTAGTATCCAATTTTACATTGCAGACAATAACATCATGCTTGATACGTCTGGACTCAATTCATATACTTATACAAGGCTTATGCATACAATCGACCTGCTTCAACTCTTATATATATTAGATATCAGCTACCAATAAATAGAACATTAGACTATCTAATATATTGGGGCGAAAAACTATTCGAATCTTTAACTCTAGAGCATTCCAAAGTGTTACGTCGTTTTTTACTGGTATAAAGCAGTGAAGGGAGGTAGGAGATCAGCATTACTTCTTCTAAAAAGTAGAAACCACAGATTGAACAACAAAACTGTAGTAAGAGGTCACCAATCTGTCACGATGTCTGTAGTAGAAGGCTCGTCTAATGGTGAAGACACTCACGTCCCAGACGATAGCGTGGAAGAAATGGAGAATTCTCACTGCTCCACACAGACAGATGAATATGGTGACGGCTTCATTGAGCCATATCTCACTGCTTATCACCTGGGGAATCTGGATGCAGAACATCCCGGGGAGATCTCGTCGTCTCAACAGGAGCCAAGGTGTCATGGTGCTTCGTTCTTAAAAGGTGAGATTTACAATGTATAATTTTATTGAAAAAGTTCACATTGCCATTGTATTTTTTTTTACAAAAAAATGTAGTAAAATGCAATACATACATACATACATACAGAAAAATCACATACTGGGTTATTTGAGTTGGAATTTGGCCTCAGGGTTGCAGCTTGACAAATACAATTAATTCAATATAAACATTCAATAGCATGAATAGTTTGTAGGAAATACAACTAACAGTTTACATACTGCACCCAAATAGATATTGAATTCATTTTTTTTTTCTATTTAGTAGATGGAACAGACGACGACAACATCGAGCCATACCTTGTTTCTTACCACTTCGAAGTCACCCACTGTGAAAGTGCCCGTGGCCCGGGTCAGAATGAAAAGGAAGCATCGTTGAGTGAAGATCACACCGAAATGTTCAGACGCTTTGAAGATTCTTTAAGAAATGGTATGTCTGTACTCAAACAACAGAAACTGACACATTAGCATTAATATTTCCTGATTGTGTCTTATTTTAGATTCATATTTTGTTATCTTTAAAAATTGTTTTCGCTTTAATAACATGTCTATTCTTTGTTTTATAAAAATGTATAATAAAGTAGTGGTACATGACGACAACACAGGTGTACATAATGAGCCCAAAGAGTTTCCTTTTTTATTAATTGAATAATTGTACAATAACGTTTTGGCTAATATGAGATTTGATACTTTGAACAACATGTTGTTTTGGTGGAGAATATCATTAACTGGTATAACGTATTAGTTAGAAGACCTTCTTTCTTCTTTCTGTTGAGGAAGCCGCCTTCAGCGGTTTGAAGATTCTGCTTCCTATGGTGGTGGGTGCATGCCGAGGAGGTCAGGTTTCACAGCTTGCCCCTAAACTCCTCCAGAGAAGGGGAGAGGGCAATGTCTGCATCCAGAGTGTTCCAGTCAGGAATTGTCCGCGGAAAGAAGGAGTTCTGTCTGTAGGAGGTCCTACTTTGGGGCACTCTGTAGGCAGCAGAGTGTGACTGTCTAGTGGCCCTTGTCTGGACATTGGGGGTGGGTCTTGTTTGCATGTTAATGCACAGTGCACCGGTGTGATACTTGTAGAATGTTGTAAGTCTAGCCAACCTACGCCGCTCCCGAATTGCGAAGTGGGATCCACTGGAGCTCTTCCAGCATGTTGTTTACGCTAGAGGTGCGTCTGAAGCGTTGGCTAACCCAGCGGGCGGCCCTCCGCTGCACCTGTTCTAGCCTGTTTATGTCCTTTACTATGTGAGGATCCCATACGGGACTGGCAAACTCGACGATAGGTCGGACCAAAGTGAAATACGCAATTTCTCGAATCCTTTTTGGGCAGGCTTTCAGATTTCTCCTCAGAAAACCGAGGGTTTTACTAGCCTTGTTCACAATGTTCCCAATGTGGATATGGATATGGACCTAATATGGATAACCAAAACAAAACCTTAGGAATACGTTATTGTAAAGGCTAACACCATTTAGTGAAGGTATGAGATCGCGAGACTCTAGTTCTGATAACACATGTTTTGTTGAAAATACCTTGGGCCATGATGCAATTAACAGCGTTTATGTTGTATAGAAACGTCAAAAAGAAGGTTCTGCAGCATCCATGAAGACACTTTACAAAATGAAGAGTCAACTCAAACCAAGGAGGATCATGATACTAGTATTTCGCAAGACCCAACAGACCACTACTATACATACATTGGTGACCACGACTATACCTACATCGACAACACATCGATAGCGGGTAGACAACATGTAAAAGAAGAGAGAGGTTCGGATTCCGTCACACATGGTCTAGATCCACCCAAAACAACCGAGCCCATGAAAAGCAATATACAAGATGAGGAACATAGAGGTAAACTATGCTTCCCTAATATATGTAGTTTTATAGCAAATGCACGTATTTCATGCCCCTTTTTCTGTGATAATACTGGGTAGTTTTCACTTACTAGTATTTCTAGACCAAAGAGACCAAATCCTTTATTGTCGCATTTCTGTTTATTCTACAAGTAGAAAGCTAATAATGCCCTACATGTATTGCGGCAGATAACATAACTGGAAACATGTATGTAAAATGATATACCAAGTGTAACGTTGCGAGGTAAATCTGTTTAGCAACCATGTTGATCTGCTGGCTTCGGCATATCAAAGCTGTGGCAACCGCCATCTTTGTCGCCACCTTGATCGTCGTTGGACTGTTGCTGTTGACGGGGGTACTCCCTCCTGATGTGGATAAGCACGCAGTAAGTTTACCGATTCAGCCCTTGCTTTCGATTTATCATAGACTAGTCATAAAAAAAAGCACATACAATATATGAATATACACTAATTGAAAGTTAAGATTACTCTGTTGGAATCTTTTGGGAACTTTACTCTTTTTTTGTCATCATCTGGGCTTCTTTCGAAGTGAATACAGAAAATCTCTCTGCATCTGTTCCTACTTATTGCACCAGCAAAACACTGCAACATCATTGTTACAACATCGATACTTGCAAACGTACTTCCCTAAATAGTTTTATCATGTTTGTAGATTGATTCAACAGTTTTCTTACAAATGGCAACTTTATTTTTTGCCTCTGACGACTTTCGGTGGCTGCTTTTCTGCATTCATTCTGTTATGTTGAAAACAGCAAAGCACTTTCCGAAACGGAAGATTCCGTTTCCAAGAAAACTATGTTGTTCATATGCCCATATTTAGCGTGTAAAGTCTGCATGTATACATAATAGTGACATCTGCGATTTTGGATATCGTTTCTTATAGTCATATTCAGGGCAAGATATCACTCAGTCAACTACTACATGGCTCTGGGGAACTTTATTTGATGTTTCAAAGTCTGGGACAACGGCAGATCCAGGTACAACTGAAATCGACGAGGTACGCACATGATTTTGCTAATTGTAAATAACTTTGCTCATTCGATATAATTATTATCTATATTAATACATAATTTAAAGTAGGCCTGTACAGTGAGACTACTGTTACATACACAGTGTCTATCCTTTTTTTTACCAAAGGCTTCGTCAAACTCCCGCTCTAAGAATCGCATGTCAGCAACCACAATACAGACAGAAATGACTAGAGGTAAGACCATCATATCGCCTATGTAACGTTGATATACTGTACCCTGTGTTAATAGTCTACTACAGTCATGGCATGATTGCTCATGATTGCTATTTCTCAGAATGCTTTTAGCTGTTTACCTCAAACCCTTTAACCCTCAAACACTCGAAAGGGGTCCATTTGGACCCCAGGCGTATATTTTTATGTGCTATTTGAAATTTTTTCATTCGAAAAAAAATTCATCCCGTGACTTTGTCGATAAACATCTTCTACAAGTTCTCCCAATTTTTTTGGAGGTCGGCACAAATTTGTAAAAATAACAACGGAAGTCTTATGTAAGACCGTCTGGGGTCCAAACGGACCCCAGCCATGTATTTGCGCTTTGCTATACACAAAATTGGTCGGAGGACCTCAATATGTCTTCAAGGAAGCATTATTGCTTTAATATTATGCAGTTTGGCAAGTAACCTCAACCTCAGGTATTATTTCATCAGGTTTTCAAAGGTTTGGCAATTTGACAATCATATGAGGTCAAAGGTCAATCCCATGTTCATGCAGGTCTCATCCTATTTTTGCATGAATGATGATAATGAGCTGGAATTTTAAAACATTTTATCATGCCAAAGTATACCTCTTACAATGTTGAACCATATATGTGCAAAGATATTGAAAGAATGCAAAAAGGAATGTAGATTTAAAAGAAACCAAATGGGGTCCATTTGGACCCCGTTCGGGCATTAACGTCACAAAAAAAAGTTCGGGTGTTTGAGGGTTAAACTCATTTAGAAAATGCGAAGTCTCAACAGGAGCTTATGACATATTTTCACAATTAACTTAAGCATCGTAATCAAAGGAATATAAACAGTTCTTAGTTGTTAAAAGTTGGTTGTTTTTTTTATTTCTTTTACTATTCACATAGCTATAGTGCTTTTGACGTCGGAATAAATTCGTGACGAGATCATGAGATCCATATCCCGGAAATTCTGCTGCATGCAGTACCAAGAACAGCACTAATAAATGTGTTTTTATGTCTTGGATAGCTGACGCCCGTTTATTGCATTTCGAGTTGCGCTATTCACCCAAAAACATCAGAACGAGCCAACCCTACAAAACCGGAACGTAAAGGCTTCTAATAAAGATTGCAGTGATTTACCAATTAATCGATCTTTCTATTCTATTCAAACCAGTCAAGGCTACAAAATCCTTTGATGTCGAGGGGCATCCACGCAAAGTCACTGTGTCTACAAGTGGGAAGATTGCCGTTATGTTTAGAGGCCGTAGAGTCAGCGTCTATGACACAGAGGGTATCATTACCGTGAATTTCTTAACAGATATAATAAAAATTGAAGAACGACATGAAAAGACGATTCCCATTTTCCCCCACGATGTTTCTTTTGGTACCCTCGCCAACAACGACGTTTGGATTGTGGGTGGGAATCAGCTGTCCCACTATGTCGCGCAGTATGATTGCGGTGGACGTTTTAAAACCGGTTTTGCAATTCCTCCCATCTCGGAACCTCGTATACTTGCCCTAAACAGATTGTCCAATCGCGCCATTGTGACAGAGACGGATAAACATCACGGGATGGTAAAGGTTTTCATGTTGAACGGGATGCTCGAGCGAGGTTTTGGGTGGCGGCAGGGTTTGATGTACCCAACAGGCATCACAGTGGACAGCGACGACTCTATCATAGTGGCGGACTCCTCCACTGCCTACATCTATGTGTATCGCGACAATGGACAGTTCCTGTTCAAGTTTGCAGGAAAGGGAACCAAGAACGGCCAGTTGAGCCTCCCCCTTGACATCTGTACGGACAGTTCTCGTCACATCATCGTGGCTGACTCGGGAAACAGGCGGATTGAGCTGTTCACAAGCCGCGGGGAATTTATCCGGCACATCGCTACTGATGTCGAGCTTCTGAGCATTGCCGTTGGTCCAGACGGACAGTTAGTCCTGACTGAAGCGTCGAAAAAGAAAGTAACTAGTTTGACAAACTATTGAATTCTTGTAAGATTAGTTTCTATGTTGTTTTATCCACTCTTGGTATGTGATGGAAAACTTCAAATTCCATTGCAACGTGATTGCTGTAGACTGATAGAAAGAATCAGGTTTCTGTTTATTCTTGTCAAACATGTTGACGAGTAAATGGAATGGCTTTCAGAACTATAATAGCACATGCTTAGTGTCACTTTAAAAATTTTGACATGGCCTATCGGTCGGCAATAGAGAAAAATTACTGTTTTGTTCTTGTATCCTTGTTTCTGCGAAATGACACAACAGAGGTATTCTACAAGTATACAGATACATATGCGCGATAAATATGAGCAAGTTGTGGACAGTAGCCACCAGTGAAAAAAAGTAAAAAAAAAAGTCAGTAAATTGTAAATTTGTTCCACTTTTTGGGCCATAATGGCTTGGGCAGATTTATGCAACACATGCCGTAGACGGTAGACTAATATACGCTTAAAATATTTTGAGAAAAGTGGTCGCAATTCAATTTTCAGATTAGTCAGATTATTTCAAGCTACAATAATGAGACGCTGACCCACTTTCTGTTGGACCAATGACATCTTTGGCTGGATAAACGTAAAAGAAGCAGTTCGTAAACACATTTATTTAATTTTACATTGCAGACAATAACATAATTGATGCGTCTGGACACAATCCATGTACTTATATACGAGGCGTATGCATAAAATTGACCTGCTTCAACTGTTATATATCACCTACCAGTAAATAGAACAGCAAACGCTTAAATGTTTTGGAACATCGGAAGTTTTAATATTAGGGCACTCAAAACGTGGCGTGTCGTTTTGAGACGTAAAGAAAGATAGAACCTGTAAATTGCCTGTTCTAGGAGAAAGAAAACAAACTTGTGAAAAAAGGTTACCAATCTGTCGCGATGTCTGTAGTAGCGGGACCGTCTAATGGTGAAGACACTCACGCCCCAGACGATAGCCAGGAAGAAACGGAGAATTCTCACTGCTCCACACAGACAGATGAATATGGGGACGGCTTCATCGAGCCATATCTCACTGCTTATCACCTAGGGAATCTTGATGCAGAAAATCCAGGGGATGATGCTTCATGTTCGAAAGGTGGGAGTTACAGTGATTATTTGTATTTAGAAAGGTCGGATTGACACGGTACGTTTCTACCTCCTTGAAAAAGACACCGTAGTGAATGAGAACACCGTCACCATCACACAAAACTTAAATACATTGAATTTCATGGAGGTTTACGAATTCTTGTTCAGTACAAGATGTTGTTGAAAATACGATGTATACACTCACTGAAATGACGAACTTAGTTGTTTATGAATTGGAACGTTGATGAACGTCAAGCTGATATAACTTTGGAATTCAGCCACAGGGCTGCTAAGAAGATTACAAATGCAAATATACCAATAAGTATGATTTAGCTAGATAGTTAATAAGCAATACAACTAAGCAGAGCGTTGAATGATGCACAATGAACGATATTGGATTCTTTTTCCTATTTAGTAGATGGAACTGATGACGAGGACAAAATCGAGCCCTACCTTGTTTCATACCACTTCGAAGTCACCGACTGTGAAAGAACGGCTGGCAAGGGTCGAAATGGAAAGAAAGCAATGTTGAGTGAAGATCACACAGCAAAGTCCAGATGCTTGGAAGTACCTTTAAGAAATGGTATGTCTGTACTCGAACAATATGAACTGATCCATTAGAATTTAGTCTTGTATTGACTTGCATAATAAGATTAAGCAAAGTAAATCAGTGCCTTTTATTTATGACATAATTGTCAAATCAGGGCCTTTAATTTATGAAATAATGTACGATAATCGTTTTTATCAGTTCAGATTCCATACCACAGTGTTGCGTTCATGGGGAATATCATTAACGGATATAACTCATGCAAATGAAGACCTAATTTGCATAACCAAAAGAAAACCTTTAATATTTGAAAGGTTGATACCATTTAGTAAAGGTTTGAGATAACGTAACTTTTGTTTTGGTACGCTTTTTTTTTAAAATACAATCCATATCGGTCATAATGCAATTTAGCAGTAAGTGGAGATGGTTTATGTTACATAGATACGTCAAGAGGAAGACCCCGTAGCAACAACGACATTTTACAAGATGAAGAGTCAACTCAAACCAAGGGGCATGATGATATTTTGGAAGGCCCAACAGCCCACTGCTATACCTACATTGACGATCACGACTACACCTATATCGACAACACATCACACTCTACACAAGATGTAAAAGAAGAGCCAGGTTCGAGTTCCATCACATCAGAGGGTCTAGAATCTCCCCAAACGATCCAGCACTTAGAAGAGACATCACAACAAGACGATCAAAGAGGTAAACCACACTTGATTTAATTGATGTAACTTAATTTATTTTTTTTATAATTCTAGATTTCAAATACTTCTTTTACTGTGATCATACGTTTAGTGCAGTTTCCAACACTTTGCTGCTAATATCGGATATTCTGTATTGTCATATTTCTGTGCAATGTAAATTTTAAGTTGAAAGCTGGATCAGATACGGAACGTCTTTGACAGATATTTACTGTTCCCGTAATCTGTAAGAAGTGTAACGTTCCGACGCGACGTAAATTTATTAAGGAAACATCCTGCTCTGTCGGCTACGACATTTTCACGGAGTGGCAACCGCCATCATTGTTGCGACCTTGATCATCGTTGGACTGTTGCTGGTGACGAGGGTACTTCCTCTTGATTTGGACAAGAACGCTGTAAGTTTATTGTTCAACCTTTCACTTTTGTTTTCACACAGGACCTAAGTATGGGAACAAGCACAAATACTTTTTTTGAAATAATAATAATAATAAATAAACTAAACTAAATTGATATGACTCGGTCTTCAAGAATATCTGTTTGCTAAAGTCATTGAATTGGTTAAAAGGCTGTTGTTGCTGTCCATTGCTCTTCGTGGCAGACGTGTTGTAATCTTTGGAAACTTTGGGCTTTAGCCATCATATGCTGTCTTTTAGAGAGGTTCTTTTGAATTGCGTTTATTTTGTGTATTCTTTATTCTCCGATAATATTTTGGTTCCTGCTTCATAAGAGCGATTTGAAAACAGCAGACCGGCTTTGGAAATATAAAGTCAAGTTTAAAGAAAAAAAATATGTTTTGCATGTTTTATATGTGTAATTTTAGACATCATTTCTTATAGCCATGTACATCTTTTCGGCCTGGGCCCAATACAACTCAGCCAACTGCTACTTTGACATGGGGAACATCATTTGATGTTTCAAAGTCAGGGACAACGGTAGATGCAGGCATAACTGTCATCGACGACGTTAGTAAATAATTTTGTTCATTCCACTTCTTTTTGTCAGCAGCTACTGTGATTAGCTTTGTAGATACCTTTGTTCATCATGTTCATGCCAAATCGTAAGTAACTTTTCCTATTCTCGTAATTTTTTGTGTATTATATATTAAGCACACAGCAAGTACATTTAAAGAACGGAATCCTCGACAGACTCCAAATTTAATGCGATAGGGCAAAACAAAACAATATTTTCAAATTTTAAGATAAAAAACTTTGTAGTTTAATGGAATCGACATCATAACAAAGAGGTCTTTTATACATTAACTACAATAAAAAAGAGGTTGTCGTACCATCATGGGCAGCTATATTAACTATTTTGCTGGATATTCATGTGCAATAAACACCTTAGAGGTTTAACGCCTGCCATTAAAGCCGACTAAATGCGCCTCAAGTCAATGAAACAACTTTTAAACATTTCGAAACAGAACTAATGACATATTAACATTTCTTGATTGTTGACTACCGTTGGAGGGCAAAAAAATTTCTTAATTTCCCCCCAAAACCATACGAAATCAATGCGCGCGCTAATGTCCAATGTCATCCATAAAAGCTACTTGCCGTGGTCTGAGCCCCTACAGAGAGACCATTACCAGTGACAAAGTTTCCAAACTTTTTCAACAAATTAAAGGTGTGGTCAGATCCCGGCTCTGAGAACCGCATGTCAACAACCAGGGCCCGGGCAGAAATGACTAAAGGTAAGATCATTGCGTCACCTATGTCATTCTACAATCAATGGAACCGTAATTGAATGACATTTTTTTTGGCATTTGACATATTACTTTTGACATCGGAATAAAAGTATGACTATCGCATATCCAAGAACATGAAACACAAAACCCGGAATTTCTGCTATGTAGTAGTACAGCCACTACAATTATTTATGTGGTTGAGAGATCAAGACCTAACATTATACATTCAATATTTCATGATTATTCATATTTAGCTTTGTCTGATTCGAGAATACCTATCCAAACCACCCAGTATCTGCTTAAAAATGACAGTTTATATAATTGTGATCCAATTGTCTCAGCAGCCAATCAGCTAGATTGGATTGCAAGAAGGGATTTAGTCAAAGTGAGCAATCGATGGCCGCAGACTCAGGACCTGTAATGGTTTTTTTTACTCCCCAGATATGAAGGTCACACCGATTATAACTGCAAAATCCTTTCATGTCAACGGGAATCCGCGAACAGTCACTGTGTCTACAGGTGGGAGAATAGCCGTGGCGTTTGGAGGCGGCCGTCGAATTGGTATCTATGACAGTGACGGCGCCTTCCTCTTAGATTTCTTAACACTTATAGATAAAAAAGAAGAGGGAAAGATGACTGGCATTTTCACTCATGACGTTTCTTTTGGTACCCTCAACAATAACAATGACGTTTGGATTGTAGGTGGGGATAACTCGTCCCACTATATCGCGCAGTATGACTGTCTTGGGAATTCTGTATACAGTTTTGCCATTCCCAGCACTTTAGCACCCCGTAGACTTGCTCTAAACAGAAGGTCAACTCGGGCCATTGTGACAGAGACGGTCAGGCACCGCGGGGCGGTAAAAGTCTTCGGGTTAAACGGAATACTCGAGCGAAGTTTTGGGCGGCGGCAGGGTTTGATGCACCCAACAGGCATCACAGTGGACAGCGATGACTCTATCCTAGTGGTGGACTCCTCCACTGCCTACATCTACGTGTATCGCGACAATGGACAGTTCCTGTTCAAGTTTGCAGGAAAGGGAACCAACAACGGTCAGTTGAGCCTCCCCCTTGACATCTGTACGGACAGTTCTCGTCACATCATCGTGGCTGACTCCGGAAACAGACGGATTGAGCTGTTCACAAGCCGCGGGGAATTTATCCGGCACATCGCTGCTGATATTGACCCTCTGAGCATTGCCCTTGGTCCAGACGGACAGTTATTCCTGGCTGAAGTGTCGAAAAAGAAAGTGACCATTCTGACAAACTATTGAATTGCTGTAAGATCAGTAACTATATTGTTTAATTCATTCTTGGTGTTTAATGTTTCAATTCCTTCAACTCAAAATTGCTCAAGAGTAAATGGAATGACTTTTAAAACTAATTATATATAATTTCTAGTGCCACTTAAACCTTTGACATGGCCTGTTATTCAATTTTGTTACTGTAGTGTATCCTTTTTCTTACAGTTGGTAACATTCTTACATTCAAACACATACAAATTTGCGAAATGGTAACGAAAGTTTGTATGAAACATGGGTCTGTCACTAAAAATGTGACAAAAGGTCTAAGATGATATTTGAGTTTAAGATGGTTCTGACATAATAATAGTTTCTTTGAACATTGTCACGATCAAGTAACTAGAAATCTTTTTTATATTAGGTTGTGTTCCTTCTAATGTATTTTTAAGCTAATAAATCTAAGCTAATCTAAACACCTTCATAGAATTTAATTAATGACTGCAAATTCACTGAAACCTAACACAGCAGTAATGTGCTGATTACGAACAGGCTTCTGGTAAGTCCTCCGACCTTTCTCAAGGTCATATGACCATGGCGGCTTATGATGGCGCCAAAACAGATTTCCTATTTACCATTCCATGACGTCACACCTCCAGATAACTCAGTGTTCGGATCATTTCAACCTGACGAGGGTTAGAGGACGGAAATATTTTTGTGAACACTTTAACTTTGCGTAACGCTACATGGACTAAATTTTACGACGATTTTACCATCACAGATTAACATTCATTAAAAAACGAAAATCATAACCCTTGCACTGTGCACTTTTTAATTTATCTTATAAATGCATCACGATTACAACGATTAATACATTTAGAGCCATACATGTTAATGCAACTTAATCCACTTTCTGTGGTGGCCTTGACGATTCAACTATTTAATCCATATATTGCAGTAAGGTACCTCTACATATTTATATGCAGCTTGATGCACAGTTCTCTAAGGCCCTAAACGTGCAATCATAATCTTTCATTCTCTGGACGTGCTGGTCACGGGATATCGTTTTGTTTAAGGGTGCTTGAGGGCATGGATTTCTATAGGCGCATGCGTGTAGGGTGGAATATAGTACCGGGTATATATATAGAGAGCAATAAGATTTCATTTTTCTTGGAAAATTTGGTGTCCTTTTGTTTTTTTGTGGATGGGATAGACACGGCTTCATACTCACTGTGGCCATTTAAAGTTTAAAGAGCTGTATCAAAAATGGTAGAATCTGGCTTGTGGACAATTCAACAGGTGGGCTATCCTGTCAAGGTTATTTATCATGACCTTTTTATCCCAGAGGTGAGATTTTGACACCTTTTTTGGTGGGTTATTTGTATAGAATTCCGCAGTAGAACGTATTGGTATTGCATGCCCTGAATTGATCTCTGACCTTCACCACACACCCCGTTCCCTGTGAGGGGGCTTATTACCAGTAGGGAAATGATGGTGAAGATACGAAATGGCAACTTGCTAGAGACTGACAATACCTCATTCCAACAACTGCTTGTAAAATGAAATTACGACTTCTTATTATTCTTTCCCTTAAAGCTTGTTTCTTTCTTTAGCCATGTAATTCTATATCGATCACTATCAGTGTACACTGTATGTATTAGACACCTTTGAAATCTCATTTAGAATGAGTAAAACAAGAACAATGTAACAGGATGTTACATATAATATTACTTGATTGGAATGTATCTCAATACAAGATAGTAAGATACATAATTTGATATTTTATTATCATCGTGAGGTTAGTAGCCTGGTAATCATTTTCCCAGTGATGATTGACCTTCTATCCTAAGCTTACTTCTGTTCATTATAATACTTGATATGATCATTTTCCATACTTCATATATACTTATTTTTGGTACTTGATTCATTTCATCTGTGCTAGAGTGATTAATTCCTTGTCAATTTAAAAAGAGAGGACAACATATAAAATCTAAAGCTTCTGACCTCCCTTGTACAATTGTATTTTACGTTTTATTTGCGAGTTGCAAATTCTTGTTATGTTCACATGAAACAATAAAGTAATGGGGCAAAAAAAGAATGTGTTACATCTCTACATTTCTTATTCAAGGTAGATCCTAGTCAAAATTAACAGTAACAGCCATTGAGATAATGAGATGAAATAGGAAATAAACAATCTGATAGTAAGTGGTCAGTTTAAGAGATGGATTGAGCATTTTTTTCCTACATGTTTCATATAATTACATTTACTTTTCTTAGCACGATGAACAACTAACTGAAGTGGTAAATTATAATCGTCATCGTTTGATGTAGTTATATATAAACAGGATACTATAATTCAGCGCACCAGAGAAATTTGTGTAACTTTTTGTCGTAATAAACTATATTTTCATCATAAAATAAGTTGCTGATTATGATATTGAATACAAACTATTAGGCTTCAGCTTTATTGATATTTGCATTGACTTGTTTATTAAAATTCAAAACTAACACATAATGTACACAAAGCAAATGGTACATGTTCTACAAAAAATAAAATATGACACGGATGAAAGATATAATAATTCTATTTTTAATGTAGAAACATGAATATGCTTCGTAAGGGCTAGAGATGTAAATTAGCCATTTTACATTCTCTCTCTCTTCAAATCTTGCAATCTTCTGCTATGTCCATTATAGACTTCCGTCATGTCAACAGAGTTGTGGCCAAACAGATAATATGATGCAAATTGTATAAGTTATGGTTATGTATTCTCAAGACAAATGGCAGAATTGCATTTATAGGTCAGCAGTGCACCCCATGAGCAATGACAGAAGATTGGGCAACAACTGCTGGCTCATTAGTGACGCTGTATAAGATTACGTGTCCTGGGTGATAGTTTTAGATATCCAAAAGGAACTGAGTAATTATGGTTAATCCCATATTTTTAGTTGGAGAATGGCTTAAGTTTTCCATAATGTACTTTTTCGTCTCAAATTAACTGCGCATGCTTGTATACCAAGTTGTCACGATGCCAATTAGTTCTTATTTCGGCTTTCGTTTCACGTTGGGTTAATACGAGTCCTTCAGTTGCAAATATATGCCATCTGTCTTCACATTCTCTTGAACATACTTTACAGCTTGCATGTACATGACATTTGCTCATAATGGTATTATAAAATTAGCATTTGCGTACAGTCGTCTTCGGTGTAGCCCCAGTATTAGCACAAGAAGTAACATGACCTGTCTGCATTTCCAAAGGTTTTATTGGCATGGGCAAAATATACTGCACTTCATCGTATCATTCAATCAATATATCAGCACAACAATTGTTGTTATGCACATACAGTACCACCTATATAACAAACCGTATAGGTACGATTTGTGGGTATTTCTCGTGCAACTCATCACACCGCAGCGAAACGCAACGAATGCGGAAGTAACTATGCCACTGCAGGGCAAAAAATGCGGGGGTCTATGATCTAATTACCTTCGCCAAGAAGGTTATGTTTTCAGAGGCGTTCGTGTATGTGTGTGTGTGTGTGTGTGTGTGTGTGTGTGTGTGTGTGTGTGTGTGTCTGTAAACACGATAACTTTAGAAGGCCTTGGTGGATTGTCTTGATACTTGGTAGGTGGGTAGGTCTTGATGAGACCTCAAAATGATTATATTTTGGACCTCCTAGCGGCTTGTTATGGTACTGCAGCTGCACTTCCGGTTTTGATATCTCATGATCTAGACATGCTAGGGTGACGAAATTTGGATGGTCGGTAGCTCTTGTGCTGGGGAAGAAGTGACGTGCCCCCTAGCGGCTTGCTCTGGAACTACAGGACTATATGTTTGAAAAAATTCAACTCAATGTAACTTAAGAACCGGTTGACGGATCGTCGTGATTTTTGGTATGTAGGTAGCTTATGTGATGCTTGATATAATTATTTGACAATTACGCAAATATGGATGTAATTTGCATAATTTATGGGGATATTCTATAAATCAGCTTCATTCCATGGTTGGACTATTGAATCTTGTGACATTGGTAATTGAGAATGAGAGAAACACAGACAGATATTAATTATGTAAATGAGGACTTAATTTGCATAATTAATGAGAAAATTTTATAATTATGTAAAGATAACTGCCTGGAATTTCATACTTGTGGTATTTGAAAGTTAAGTGAAGGTGAACATCACTAAACATAATGTATTCAAATCAGGACCTTATTTGCATAATTTATGAGGAAATGCTAGAATGGCATTGTTTGTGAATATAAGGTCTCGGACCGGAGTTTTCTGCTGTGTTCGTAGTGAATTTGACACCCTCAGACCGACGGGCTGTCATTTCTGTACTAAACGCGGGTCGGAATTTTTCACTCTTTTGGCGGAAAGGGGTGCCGTCCCGCTTATCAATACACTTGATTGATATTTTGTGCGCCCAATTTATTTAGGGGTAAACAAGGCATATCAAAGTAAATTTGTAAGTGAGGGGTGCTTTTTTTCGTCATTTTTCACACATGGCTGCATGGAAAAAACGAATTTTCCCAGGGTAACGGCTTACTACTGGAAGAAGCCCGGTACCTAATCTTTCCGATGTCAGAATTTAATTAAAATCGATGCGATAAGTTTACCGCTATCTTCGATGACCCAAACACACCCACAACACACGTAGAACGCACCGTCCCAGTGATCAGGCGGAAAGGCTACACTATCATCCGCGCGGACTAATATCAGGAAGTCTCCGCTGGACCGCCAAGATTACGCCACCTATAAAGGCTACAACTAACAGGCTTTTCAGAAAACAGAAAGATATGTACACAGCTATTACGATATTAGGGATATCGTGGCCAAAACATACCATACAAAGTCACGTTTCCGGCGATTTACTGCGCACTTACTTAGACTCTGGTCAGAATTAAACTCCGACCCGGAACCTTAAGGAGATTAATTTTCAATAAAAGTACGAAAAAGTAAAAAGGAGGTTTTGTTGAAGAGTTATACGAAGTTTCCGCTTCAGGCGCTCCTTTATTCCGCTTTAACAGGTGTCTGAAGTTACCACTGAAAAGCGCCTGTTTCGTGACGCCACCACGCGGCTGTATTGAGTATTGCATGTAAGTTCCATTGACACGTCGCGGCAAGTTTATTATCATTTTATACAATGTTACGGACAAAACCCGACACAGGTGTGTACAGAAACGTTCTCTTTGTAATTCTCATGAATAATTTGGCCTCAAGTGGCATTTCCCTTCGTGAAAACATCGTAATAGTAACATACTGCGCCCCAAGTACATGTCGCACATCACGCTACGTCAGCTTGTGTTCTAAACCTGACACGTTGCTAAGGTCTCCTTGGAGATAAAGAATCACCAACACAATTCTATGAATCGAAACATCCGATAACGGCTATTTTATTCAAATCAGTGGTAAGTCATGGCTGGGCAACACACGTATATCCCATTGCAGCTGGCAGAAGTCGAAGTCTGTTCCACGGGACTGGAACTGGGCCAAGATGTGGACGCATTACCTCCAGACGACAGCGACGACGATCTCATCATGGAGGGGATTGTGTTGCCAGCCAATCCTGTGTTAGAAATAAATGACATACAATCAAATAAAGCCGGGCGACCAAAGAAGCGCAAACGAGGAAAACAATTTGAATTGGGAAATGATGTAAGGCACATGAGTATGAGCGCACGTCACACAGTAGAAGGGAATAACAGGGAAGAAGAAACAGACGTTGGTGACCATATCTCCACAAAGTATAAGCGTGTAGACAGTGACACCTGCAGTTTAGCCCGACGTCCATCTTTGGACGACACACCTGGCGGGCTCAGGCCCAGACAGCGGCCGCCTACAGTGCTTGAGAGCCTGGCAAGTGCGCCGTCTGATGAGTCGGGTACTGCAGATGTCACTGAGGACAGAATATTCCATGTGCCTCTCCTAATGAAGTTAATAAATGAATTTTATTCATCCCACAGCATGCTAAGTTCCAGATGCACTCCCAAGGTCACCATGCCTACTGAACGGGAACGAAAGTGCGGGTTTGGGTGCTGGGAGGCCCTGCGCTGTGAGAAATGTGGGTTCACCACTCCGAGCCGCCGGCTGTACGAGGAGGCGGAACGTGTTCCTGGCCACAAAAGGGGGCCCAAGCCTGGGAAGAAGAATGTGCAGCTCGCTATTGGGCTTACAAAGGTCCCTGTCGGGTCGACGGCGGTTCAGTCGCTGTTAACCAGCGTGGAACTGTCATCACCGACTAAAAGTAGCGTGCACAACCTGGCTACAGGGATGGCGGGTCCACTCGTGTCAGTGGCACAACAGGCCCTGGCCGACAACAGGAGGCGATTGCGGACAGTTATGGAGCTAAGGGGAGAACAGGTGGAAGACGGGGAGGCCGTTGCTGTAGCTGCAGCAGCCGATGGCTGCTACAATAATCCCTGTTACAAGGGCTTCCACCAGAAATCCACCCAGGTAGCGTTTCCCGTTAGAGAACAGGAAACAGACGCAAACATGCTGATTGGGTTTGCCTTTGCCAACAAGTTTGGTAAAGACGGAGAAGAGTCCACGTTCCCTAAATCTGAACCTATTGGCAATGCAGAAGAATGGTTAGCTGGGAAAGTTACCCAACAGATGTATCAATGTAATGAGTCACCACTTCTGCTTAAATCTCTTGTTGCTGACGGGTCGGGACAGATTTACAGAGGCGCCCAGTCTGCCACCCAAAACCTTCAGCCCGACTTTAAGATAGAGCAGCAAGATTGTCATGTTCATGCATCGCGTCGTCAGCGGGCTAGCGTTTTCCGTGCAAACTTAAGTTCCCAACTTCTGACGGGGCGGGCGGACTTTACCGGCAAGGTGACAAAGGAAGCACGAAAGGCTTTCTGTACTGTCTTGTCGAGAGCCGTCGCTTCGCGCTGTTCAGGGGAACTTAGGGGAGCACGGGGACGCTATCTCACCGACGACTCCAAATTTCTCGGCGCAGTTTCGGACGCAAAACACAACATACTGGACTGCTTCTCTGGCAACCACACAAAGTGTTTCAGCGTGTCATTTGTGTGCCCTTGCCTACCTGCGGGCTCCGACCACAAACCCTCCTACCTCCCCAGAAAAAGATATCTTTTGTTAACTGTGGAGGACAGAGTTGAGCTTGGCGAAGTGCTCGATTACAAGTTGTCGGAAGAAAAAGCTATGAAACAGCGCTACCTGCGGTCCACCAACTCTGTGGAGGCATTTCACAGATGTATGCACAAGTCTCTGCCAAAGTCTTTGACTTTCAAAACGCTGGCAGAGATGCGTGCATACAGTGCTGTGCACTCTGCGGCTGTGGGTGGGATGGGGGAATCCCTAGCCCGTCTCGGACAGCACTTTGGTGTCGCACCGCGTTCAGGTGGCGAGGCGGCCCAGAAGTTGTTGCAGCTAGACAAACAGGCTGCCGCCGACAAACACCGGCAACAGTCAGATGGCTACCGCAGGAGTCGGAAAAAGGCCTCGGCCAAGACCGTGTCCAAACGAGTCGAAAAACTGATGTCTGAAACATCCCAGTCAGTTCATCTTCCACATGAGCACCCTTACCTAAGATCAGAAGACGTGTTACCAACGGAAAGTATATCTGATTAAGAAATTTCAATAAATCCTCTTTCATATTCGGCCCTTAAAACAGACTCTGTCTTTTTTTTTTAAGTTCTCAGATTGTGAATGAATGAATGAATGAATGAATGAATGAATGAATGAATGAATGAATGAATGAATGAATGAATGAATGAATGAATGAATGAATGAATGAATGAAGTTGACTGGCGCGGGTTTATCTGTGTGGTGGGGGGGGGGGGGGGTAGGGAAGTAAACAAAGTCCCCTAACCTACTGTCGGATGATGCAGTCCTTGTAGTTACCGTGTCCGCAGCAGCGCCCGTCCTCCACACACCTTGCCCGCTGGATGTTTACTACGGCCGTCTCGTAGCTGAGGTGCTCAATGTTCAGACAGAGCTTCTCGTGGCATAGGTGACTGACGTGCATGGCAGAGGTCAGCCTCTGCTTGGTGTGGATGAAGAACAGCAAGCGATGCACGCTCAAGGTGAAGCGCCTGTCATCGAAGTGCGACTTCACCTTCGTTGTCCCGTACCCTTCTTTACTGACGTGGCCAGTCCACAGCACGCATCCGCTTGCAACCGCGGCAGATTTGCTGAGCAGCTTCTGCCTGATAAACTCTCCATAATCGTCTGTCAGTGGGTTGAGGTAGAATTCTGCCATCTTGGACTGAGCGAGCGTGGTTTGTGTGATGTACGTGTAAATTACGGCTGACCGGATACCCGTCAACCAATTCACAGAAAGCCTCGAAATATTTACTGTCACACTATTAGTAAGCGTAATAAGCTCCATCTGTTCTTACACACTTACAACTGTCTTGATTAAGAAGCGAAAAGAAGCTGGACATAAAGATATTAGCTCACAATAAATGTAGTCAGATACCAGACTTGCATCACTTTTTGTCACATACAACTTTATTACCATGACCTATATATGTGAATATAGCTTGTAAATGTACGTTAAAAGTCCTTCTTTCAATAGTAGGCAATGAACGCATGTTGTACGGCTGCTGTGCACATGAATGAATACTGCTCTAGCTTCTTTTTCTTACTTTTGCGCCACGAAAATAGACCACAGGCGTGAAAGTTGAAAGGACGTTGACCCCGTTCTATACAAGGCGATTACGTCATGCTCGAGAGGGGGGAGGGGGGCGAATCACTAATACACCGAAAAGGAGAGATACAAGCGAGAAACGCGGCGTTTTCGGCAGTTTTCTGCGTAGTCCCGGGGCCGTCTTCACGATGGGGTCCAAAAAACGTCTTTGCGCCGTTATATTATATATTAGGTGCGCTTTCTTAAGGTCTCGGACCGGAGTTTTCTGCTGTGTTCGTAGTGAATTTGACACCCTCAGACCGACGGGCTGTCATTTCTGTACTAAACGCGGGTCGGAATTGTTTGTTTGTTTGTTTGTTTCGCATAACCGGTAAACCGCCTTCAGGCGTAACACACCAGTTTTGTACATGTGCGCACATGTACAAGCTGCGTAAGACCGGACTGTAAGGTTTTGAACCACTCACACCGGGAAGATCCCCTACTCTTTTCGATAAGTGCGGTGGGTTCTTTAACGTGCATGGGGTGTGGCTCTCCCAAACACGGGACCTCCATTTAACGTCCTATCCGAGGGACGTCCCTAACCGAAGCTAGGAATTTTTCACTCTTTTGGCGGAAAGGGGTGCCGTCCCGCTTATCAATACACTTGATTGATATTTTGTGCGCCCAATTTATTTAGGGGTAAACAAGGCATATCAAAGTAAATTTGTAAGTGAGGGGTGCTTTTTTTCGTCATTTTTCACACATGGCTGCATTGATATTTTGTGCCTATGAATTATAAAAGGTGAGAGGTGAGATGTAATGCCTCTTTTCGTCTATTTTACCATGCATGGATTTACCTGTAAATAGTCGGAAAAGCAACACTCCCTTCAACCCCAGTTTACCTCTTTGTTACCCCAGAGTCCCTTGAAGTTCATCCATGTCCAGTTCCCGGTGTAACCTCCGTCTGGCTGGTACATGGTGAAGCGCACGTTCTTCCACGTGTCCCATGCCGTACCTGCACTGGTCTCGTCCTTCAGTGTTTTGATTAGGCGAGCCATGAATGTGCGAGTGGCAGAGCTGGGCCACAGCTTGTGATTGCCTGTAATTGTGAAAAAAAAAATAAGTAAATGCTCTGATAAATACGTTGAAATCCAGTTAGGTTGCTTGCTTGCTTAGTTAGTTTGTTGGTTACGTTGGTTGGTTGGTCGTTCTGTTGAGTTTTTGTTGAGTTTACTGATTGTTAATTACTTGTTAGTCAATAGCATATGAATTGAAAAGAAGAAACGTAGCCACACATTCGGTATCATTTGGCCTAGGGAAAATGTTGCAATTGCTATTTTGGTAGGGATTCTCCATTTTTCTAGATTTCCAGTGATTGAGTGAGCAAGTGATTGAGTGATTGATTGAGTGAGTGAGTGAGTGAGTCAGTGGGTGAGTGAGTGAGTGAGTGAGTGAGTGAGTGGGTGGGAGGGTGAGTGAGTGGGTGAGTGAGTGAGTGAGTCAGTGGGTGAGTGAGTGAGTGAGTGGGTGGGAGGGTGAGTGAGTGAGTGAGTGAAAGGCCGGCCTGTGGAGATTGGTAACCAGGCTAGACAAGCAGGCTAGACACCTAATTGTAATATATTATTATAATAAAGAGTGAAAATGGATACCGTAAGCTGAATACAAAATGGGATGTGTCCCCTCAGTCAGTACAACATCTTCACCCTTCCTGTAAGTCTGCGATGTGCCGTGCCAGTTGTATATACCTGGCCAATCAAATAAAATTCTTTCTAACATGGATAAAATCTCATGTAATTCCATCTAATTTGAAACTTAAAAATGAATAACTTATGCTTATTTGATGACGCCATTGGTCAAAATTCAAGATGGCGAATAACTTAATCGCTCTCCTTAATTAATCGCTCCTTTTTTCTTCTAACGTACATATGGGCGTCTTTATATTCCATTTGTAATTCTATACTCTATCTTAAATATTCTTGAAGATATCTAGATCTAATACAACTACTTTCAAATTAATTATAAGAGGTATGAAGAAGGTCAGCTACATTTGGGTGCTTCAACCGTCTCAACCAAAACGGGGGAAGATATCGACTTCCAACAATCTTTAACCCCTTGATGACGCCAAATTTCCGTGACCCGAGCGATTGGATCAGATAGCTCAAGGAGACTAGAAAGTGATTAAGTTTAGAATTCTTGTAAGTTCTTTTTTAGCTTAACGACGATTTAACTAGCAGATAGCTTGAGCCGACATTTTCATGAAAGTTAATCATTGTTTGTATAAGTCATTATGAAAAAAAGACTAATCTTTCCTTTCAACACCTAAATGAATTGGGAATTCCCGCAAATTTTTGGCTGACTCCTTCAACCTCATTTACGGAATGAACCAGTCTAGTCTTGGAACGTGATGTCAGAGACACGTGCCAGATAACTTTCCAAGAGTGGACTGGTCCATTCCGCAAACATGGTTGAAGAAGACAGCCGAAAATTTGGAATAAATCCCAATTCATGCAGGTGTTAGAAGGAAATCTTAGCCTTTTTTTCGTAATGTTCTTGGACTTGACAACTCCAGGTACCTGAAGATGTTTCTGCAGAATCAACATAGATGCTGCTTGGAGTTTTGCCCACCAGACGAATAGTCATGTGTTCCCAGTCACTCACGCGATGCGCCAAAGTCTGGTTCTTGCCGATGCAACCAAAAATCTTGTCGCCTGTTGAAGATAAAGCCCAAACAAAAATAATATAATCATGCTCTTAGCGCATCATTAACAATCATTTAAAAAACCATCTAGAAGATGCAGCGATATTTAAAACTTTTAAAGATGTTATATCGTTAGTAAAAGTTTTGCATCCATTGATTAGGTGAAAAGATACAATACCATTAAATAGAAGAATTTATTAATATCCATGCAGATACTTTGGCGGCAAAATCGTGGCAGCTGGAAACAATAGCGACTGCCAGGCCATTTTGATAGTGCATTGGTGGTTTGTTAAAGTTTAAACTCCAAAGGATCTGCTTGGAGATTATGCCTTATGAGCTCGAGAGCCACTGGTAGACTGCATAGTCAAAATCGGAAAAAAAGAAGAAAGGAAGAAACAAAAACAAAATCTTCGGTGTCTTATTTTCAAATGTTTTAAATGTCTGTATTAAATTTCCTGTACGTTCCTGTATGTACGCTTAAATTAATTACGAACCATTTTTAGATGTCACTGAATGATACTCAGAATGTAGATTTCTGGCGGCGACCTATTTACGAATAATTTTCAATTTTAATTTCAATTTAATTAATTGTAAACCTCAAACCCCATGTTATCAGGGCCCTTCAACCCGTATCTATCACTTGCAGAGTAACCAATTAAGATTATCCATCGCATACAGTGTGAACGGAGAAGGGGGTGAATAAAAGTTTGCCAGCCAGATTAACCTACCGACGCAAACTTTCTTTCCCAAGTTGTACGGGAAGAACATCCAGTAGAAGATGTCTGTAGTGATCGCATTGACCCTCTTTACAACAGCGTACACGGGAGGCTGCCTGGTGGGCCCGATCTGCTCTCCACTGAAGAAAGGCAGCGTGGCTTCGGCATGCGGCAGGGGTTGGACGGTGCTCATGTAACACGTCTCGGTACAAGTGGGAAGGGTAGAGGGCGTGCTGGAGTATACCCTGCGACCATCGTACACTTTGACATGCTGAAGATGAAAGTCGATGCTGGAAGGGTTGTACTTCTCGCCTTTCGCCAGCCACACTTTAGGTGCGTACCTAGACACTAGTGTCCGCAGCTGATCCTCTGTGACAGGACTCACTGTAGCAATACATACATTAACAAAAGTACATGTATAGGAATGATCAAACATGTAGAATATGTATTAGAAAACAAGAAAAACATTGGAATATAACAATTGTGTAATTTTTATTTGTGTGAAAATCCATAGATGTAACAACAAGGAATTTTATACTTGCGGCGCGCAGAAGTTATATAAAAGAATAAGAAGAACTTTGTTGCACTACAATAATAATAAAAAAATACATGTAAAGTTGTCATTGCTAACATTTGTCCAACAGTACTAATAACAGTTCTAAGAGATAGCAGATGTAACAGTTATAGGAAGCTGATCAACTTTTATAGATAATAACAAAGATTTGTAGTTATACTACTCCCACTCTAGTGATAATAAACTGATATTGCGTCCGAAATGTACATTGACTCGTTTTTTGCAGTTAGTTGTGTATACATTGGCCTACATATAACACAATAAATATATATAGACAGGACATAATAATAGCATATTACCATATAGCCAGAAGGCGTCAACTAATCAGAAGGCTCCATTTGCCATTGGTTATCAGGCCGTAACCTCAAAAGTGGTCGGTTATTAGAATAATCGTGGGATGGCATTAACCAGCTTTAAGGTATGGCTCAGCTTAAGGTATGGCATCAACACTTTATTGAATATCTCTGGTTTGGATGAGGTAGCGTTATTGGTCTTACATGCAACGGACTGTAACAATTTTATAGGTCTTCATAGGTTAAGCAATCTATTATAAAATGGAATTCGTTTTCAATGTCTTTATGGCCGTTGGAACACAGTCTCTCATTGGCTGGTGTGTTATTTGAGACCCTTTTTAATTCGTAAAGAGTGGGCGCTTATCATTTTATTTTGGTTATACTATTTCTAAACGATTTGTTTTGGATTTGTGAAATACAGTTTTTCAGACAGAACTGTGTTTTGATTTTGCAATAGTTCTTGGGAAGATAGGGACCTCATTTGCATAATTTCTAAGGTATGGCAATGTTTGTGGAGAGAAGACTGTTGTTTGGTTAAAATATGATCAACCATAATGTAATTTGTAGTCGTAAAGGTTAACGTCATTTGGGGAAGGTATGAGATCGTGGAATTCTAGTTCCTTAAGCTTTGCATTGTAGCTACTCCCATTAACAAAAGAAAGTCCCATATTTTGAGAAAACTTTCTAAAGATGTGTAACGGAACGATTAACTGCTAACCTTTGACACAGTGGTATGTTGCCTCCAAGTACTTCTGAGTCCCGTGGCAGGGGTCGCCGAACACCTCTGTCACTGCTCTCACAGAGTCCATAAAAATCCGTCCACCCCACCGCGAGAAACAGCGAACATGAAAACCACGACCGGTTACTGTACCCTTCTGCGGAAGGATATCTTATTCACCAGAGGTAACTAACGACTGATGTAATAAAGCCGTTGACTGTATACATCCGCTAAGACCACCCATTTGAAAGTTTAACCCTACCTAGACCGGGCTTTTTTTGACATGGGGGGACCGGGGGGGGCTCTTTTGACCCCCCCCCTAAGAACTCGCGAACGGTATGTCGTATGACCACCAAATTTTCAGAGAATGGTGTACTAGTGAAAATTTATCATATCTACAATTTTTATGTCGTTATGACGTAATATGACGTCATTATGACGTCATTAATGTGATTTTATTGGCCAAAACCGTCTAAATAGGTTTTCCCCTGAAAACTAAATGGTATTCAACATAACTGTACCAAAAGTGTTTATGACAGAATGTTATGGTGTACTAAGTCTTATGTTGCCCATAGCAACACCGGTGACGTCATAAAATGACGTCATGCATATTTAATATATCCGCCATCTTGGATCACCAATCTTGAATTTTCAAAATTTTTCATGATAAAGCCTAAAATACATTGTAAACATACTAAAGACCTTCATTTAAACCTTTTTTGGAAAAAGAAATGGAAGTATTGATGAAATTTTAATGAAAATAACCTGTATATACCTGTTCTAATGATATGGTCCGCCATCTTGGATTTTGGCCAATGACGTCATCAAATTAGCATAAATTATGCATATTTAATGACAAAATTTACATAAAATTATATGGGATGTTATTAATATTAGAAACCATGAGTAACTTGACATAAAACCCATAAAATTCTATTGTTGAAACAAAAAGTACTAAATTCAGCAAAAATGCCTGTCAGAAACACGTTGCCATGGCAACACAAAAATTTATTATCTTATTCCAATGACAGAGAATTGTTGCCAACAATATTCTAGGAAAAGTCACCAAGTTTGGCCGTTCTACGGCTAGCCGTTCAGACGCTAGGTGACATCAAAGTTGCCGCGGGCACTTTTAGCCCCCCCCCCCGGTCTAGGTAGGGTTAAGGTGGATTATTTAGATCATGTTACAAAATCAATACGACAAACTGCATTTCAAATATGAACGCAAATTGACTATACCCTCGTACCAAATGTAACGGTATTTATTAAAGGTGTACTAAACAATAATGACGCAAGAGAAGATCCAACCACTGACCGTCACACCGGGTGCCATCTTCACTAAGAGATTGTCCAGCAGGACAGGAGCACAGCACGTTGTTTCCGGGCGTGTCGATGTAGATGACCATCCGATCAGCCGTTGCAATATTACCCCCTGAATAAAACAAAATAATGGAACAATTTAAGAAATCAGACAAGAAATCTTGGCTCAGGCTCCTTAAGTTATTTTAACGTATTTATAGCAGCATGTATAGACACCTGAAAATAGCGATTTTCCACATATTTTGGTCCGTAACAGAATAGCTGCCTAACTCAATTATCAGATAAGAAAAGTAAACTTAGACATGGCCCATTTGCCCAGGGAAATATATAGGGCTATATAAGTACTGTACGCACCGTTGTAGTTAGCGTAGACTGTAGTTTTAGAAAAGCGGATGTAAGGCAGCTGATCTTCCGGAGCTCGCTCCCATTCACAATAGCCGAGTGGACCGCCGTCGGCCACCGCAAGCCAACATGCGTCTTGGGGGCAACCACCCCAGTTGCGATTGATGTGAAAAGACCTACAACAAAGAAAGTCGTGTTTTAATTAATACAATTAATTCCATGGACGTCATATAGATTCAGTACGAATTCGGTAATTCCATGCAAGAATATAAAGGACATTTCCAAGGCTCAAGATTTACCTTTTCTCATGTGGGGTTCCTTCGATCGAGAAGAAGTTTTGAGGCTCGGTGCTGATGTCCTTCCAAGGAGATGAGAGCAGACGAGACTTGGAGAACCAGTTGAACTTGTCAGTGTTTCTCCCATCAAAAATCAGCTCTACATTTCCTTCGGAGGACTCCAACACGACCTTCACCTGCAAAAGACAACAATCTTACTTGTGCTTGTACTTACCTGTGCCGCTAAAAAAACAGCCCCTCATTCTTGAGTTATATGCAGTTCTTTTTATTGAGAACAGATTTAGCTGGCTAAATCCAATTCTGCTCGTCAAAAATGCTAATTATTTTTAATGGTTGTGTTACTCGTAATAACCACAAGGGTCTAGCAGACACTTACACGTTGGATGTTAAGCGAATCCCATTGGTCTACAACTGGGCATTTGTTGTGGCTGACTTGTCCATTAGTTCTCCAGGCGTCGTAAACAGTCTGTCCTGTTCCTTTCTTAGTTGTAAAAACGTCTAGCCATTGAGAACTGGCTGTAAAGACTGGATAGGTACCAAATATGGAAAGTTAGCCCCCAAAATAAATATATAGACCTTCAGGCCGAAAAAAGGTTAGTACAGAATTATAATGTTAATAATTTCTTTGTTAAAGTTGGTCGATCAATCAACAGTGTGTACACATTTCCCAGGGCAAACACGGTGGGCTGACATGTCCATGTACATTTGTAACTATTTGCATTTTCAGATAGCAAAAGATAGCAAAGATATTTTCGATATTCAAACATTTTTTGTTACTCTACTGCTTTTTTTAAATGCATGAAGTTTTACATGCGCCCAAGTCGGCCAATTGTAGCAAACGAACGGCTCAGCTGTATTCAGCCGACAACATTACGATGACCTACGTTTAGTATTTCAGCTTCTAATAAAAGTGACAAAACCTGTGATAGTTACTCGACCGATCTTTCCATCCGATAAACCATATCGTTATCCAGAAAATGTACTTGAGGTTGGCTAGACTTGCCTGTCTCTGTATGTGTATATTGTGACCTACACGGGCTACGTGTGTACGTTCAGTTCCTATCTTTGAAAAGAACCGAATTCCTGTATGACAACCCATCATTCGACTCAAAACATTTTGTGTACCTTCCCAAATGTTTGTCTGATAGTCACTGAGATTTCTACCATTAGCTTGAATAGTGTCCGACGTAGGCCATGCTAGTTATGACACACGATCCACATATAAAGCAATTCTAACCACGGCGTTCTAACAGGTTTTGAGTTGTGTCACACACATCCTCAGTCCAAATCATTGTTTGCTACAGAATAGCATACCAAGTATTCAAAGTGTAAATGGCGTATTCAATATTTAGAAAGAATAAACAAAACATCGGAGTCGTGACAAAAGCTATGCGTCAAACGCCGGAAACGGGGCAAGAGACTTTTATTTCTAAGTCAAGCAGATTTACGATGTCTTACTTTTCTTGACAGTAATCGTCTCTTGCTTATCAGTGTCTTGGGGCTCCATCGATGTCCCCATGTTGGTCATTGGTGACTAAATATGAAAACGTAAAAAAAACAACATATGCTTGTCCTGTATAATTTATGGAGTTAAAAGGATCATTTGACAAATATTAATGCTTTAATGGTTAAGAAAGGGCCTGGAAAATTGAAATGAAATTGAAATCAAATCAAATATACAAAAGGACAAATTACTTATTCTGGCTGCCTGTTTAGAAGATATTAGACCTTCCCTACCAACGTGCACGTGCTATCAACCTAGTCAGCACGGACAAACAGATACACAATACCCAGGTACCCAGTAGTCATAATCTCAATGAAAGCCTTTGCTTTCAAGACATGTTTGTCTTAATCTCCAAGCAGATCATACGGTGGCAAGGCAGTATCCATTGGCCAGAGGAGATGTACAGTGCCAAAGCCAATCGCAACCCCGACTGTAACTATTACAATAAGGATGAAGCCGCGGAGTAGATGGGACCGGAGCAGGGACGGGAAGCAGGAACTCTTCGATGAATCTATAAATAGTTAGCACTGTTTAGAGAAAATCGTAAGCATCACAATCATTACAACATACCCCACTGCCACTTAGTAAGAAAATTGATACCAAAGATGGTGCACCTTCCTTTGCGCTCTGACCGCATGACACCAGTGCAAGTGGCCATTGTTTTGCCATCTATGCTTATTAAAGGTCGCATAACAGCGTTTATGGTCTCATTCATGTATTACTCCGAGTGTACCTAAAAGGGTACCAAGTCAAAAACTAAACTGCTATATGAACGCGTGTTTGTATTGGTGAGAATTTTCCCTTTAGTCATCCAAACTGACGTAAAACGTCAAAGCGGTGAAAGCTTGTTTGTAACTGAAGAAATTAGGACGTAGTTGTCGGCAGCCGCGCGCTAGGTCGGACGTGCACAGTCCAGTGTTGTGAGTTGTGCGGTCGTAGGTTTGCAGCGTGGGAGGGCCTCTTGCGGACATGCCGCTAAGTGCAGTTTGTAATTCCCATAAAAGGGGTTTGTGTGTATAGAAGTCGTTGGCAATTTTTTTATGAGATATAGAGTAAGTGTGCTTAACATAGCATGAAAGATATGAATTTATTTAATGTAGGATCATAGGGAACACGGTCTCGTAAGTCACTCATTAATGCATATCTATTATTATATATAAGGCCATGTTGATTTGATTATATGGATGACATCCTCTGGGAACCCCAAAACTGATGCGCAAATGGCACAGAATATGTTATGGCGAATAATCTACTCTTCGAATTCATTTCTTTATATTTTTGTCTTTTTTCCTTTGAGTTTGGCATTCTACGACATTGGTGTCGTTTCTAAATGTTTTCCTTGCAACTTATGGTATATTTTTGCTCATTTAGCAACTGTTTTGTACGATTTACAGTATGGTTGAAAACTTTTTTTTGGAAACGGCCGAAAATTCATGCGCGCGCGGATGTCATCCATATAATGAAATCAACATGGCCTAATGTATCGAGAAAAAACATGAATGAGACCTTATGGGCGAACACCGCAGTCAATAGTAGTTAGGGCACAAAATAGAGAATGCTGCAGAGATTGTGTATAGGACAGTGAAGTAAAAACAGTACTGAATTTTATAATAATGCATCAGGTTTGAGACCATATAATTTGAATTAGGGTGTCACAGTGTTCGGCCGGGGTGGATTTTGCCGCCTGGATCCTGTTACCGCCGAGTACTGTGCATCGGCTGCAGTTCACGTAACCCCCGCCAAGCGTGGTAAGCGTGCAAGAAAAATTAGAGCTGATTTTGACACATTTTGTAGGTCGTACCCTGAACCCAAACATTTTTTAACTTGCTTGTGCACCCTACTATGAGCCTTCTCACTTTTGAGCTCCTTAACTTTAGAAGTCCCCATAGGGCGAAAATTGTGTCTTTTTATCTTTTTTAATTCTTTGTTATTATTGATAGTTTCCTTGCTGGGTATAGAGGCTACCTTTATCTTGTGTTGCCCCAGACGAGTAGGTTGGGTTAATAAACATGCCGCAGGCGTCCCTCTTCATCCTCCTGGGTAGTCTGGTGTCATTCCCTTGATCAGTCGGTTGTCCACCATGTTCTTTGTGCGCACCTGACTGCTGTTGGTTCTCGACGTCATCTTCGTCTATTGAGTGGTACACGTTGCTGTCAACGTCTTCTGGATCAATGCATAAAATGTCAGTTCCTCCATCTTGGGTAGAAAATGCCGGTTGTTCCGTGTAAATTAAAAAGAATAAATGGGAGACTTTTAATTGATTGTACGATAGAGCTGGCTGGAGTAATCTGTCGGAGGGAAGCAAGGGGCCATGTTGTACCTGGTCTGTGCATATAGGCAGGTAGGCAGGTATGATTCAGGGGATTGTAGGGATGGAGGGGACTACGGGACGTAATCAAATCGGGTATTATACCACTTTCTGAACTACTTCACATGCCACAAACTCCCACCCGACTTCACTTTCAGACTTGACCTTCCTGCCAATCGCCAAAATCAGCTCCGACCATCCAAAATCCGTTATCAAAGAGTGGTGCATATTAAAGAAATTACGACGCTCTACCGCTCACAGAATATCAAAAAAATATTAACTTATACGAAGAGGTCAAGACATATTTTCATTGAAATTAATAATAAACCGTTATTGGATTTAAAAAAACGTACTGAGACGTACAAGCATTTTTTATTCCTTGTACCTCAATAATGATGCTCGAATTTAAGCAACAGTTAGCAAAAGGTGACTGATGCGATATATATTTCCACCATATAACCAAACAAGGAGGAGGGGCTGTACGAGCGACTTCCATACTGTATACACATAGATGTCAAATCTACGACGGACGGGCCAGGGACGGGTTGGGAGAAACGGTCAGGCGTCCCTCGGACGGGGTCCAGCCGCCCGGAGCGTCAATTTGTGGACGGCCTCAACTTATATTGGGACCGGGGACGGCCTGGGATGGGTCAGGACGGATTCGGATGGCCAGGGACAAGCAATTACTGGAATATTTACATATGCATAATATACTCTGTACCAACCAATCAGGATTCAGGCCCGGCCACTCTAGCTCTACTACTACAACTTTTCTGGACGTTACTGATTATATACTAGAAAGGCCAATATTTGCTTTGGAGCAAATACAGCGATGGGTTCACCACATTTTACGACATGGCAGGGAAAGAATGAGAAACACAAGGGAAAACAATGATTTACATTGATATAACTATAATATGAAGTAACATACAACTAAAACAAGAGTTGGATAGCTATTCCCTACTTTATTGGTTAGGATTTTTAATTGCATAATGCAAACTGTTGATTTTCAAAATAAATTAAAAAAAACGTTCATGCCCCGCATTCCAATGCTGGAGCAGAAAAGCTTGAAATACCTACCAAAACTACTTGAATAAAGACATACTGTCAGTATGGAAATGCTCTGTGCAGGTGTTAATCAAGTTAAATCCCAACAGCCAATCAGCAAGAAATGCTCTGTGCAGGTGGAAATGCTCTGTGCAGGTGTTAATCAAGTTAAATCCCAACAGCCAATCAGCAAGAAGTATAGAGGAAAGCTGCATGCCTATTGGTTGATGCCCTGCATTCCATTGTGATGACTCATGCCCAGACGTGGTAAACACGCACACTAACACAGTAATACATTTGCTATAACACAGCCAAAAAACTCAAATAAAACCATTCTAAAAG
>NW_017803862.1:74888-76112 GCF_001625305.1 Branchiostoma belcheri | reverse complement strand
CGCGAGGTCTAATGTGGGGGAACTGCACCAGGCACTTGGATGGAGTCAACTGCAAGTCCGAAGAACACGCCATGTCTGTGTCATGGTGTACAAATGTCTCCATGGATTAGCCCCAAGTTATCTACTCAACACGTTTAATTATAATAACCAGATCCATAATTATCACACTAGACAATCACATCTCCTACACAGACCAAATTACACATCAAAAGCAGGTCAACGTACCTTTGCATACAGAGCAACAGTAACTTATAACTCACTAAACTGTAACTTGAGACTAGCACCCACACTTAAAGCTTTTAAAGACAGGTTGAAAACTGAACCAATCTGACACCTGATTACCTAATGACGATTTACTGACAACGATGATTTGTTACGTTTCATTACTTTGATTGATTTGTTTATATGATTCATTACTTCTACGTTCAGTTATTATCATATGTTTTATTATTTCCTAAGTTGGAATTTTGACCTCTCAGTTATCATATGTTTTATTATTTCCTAAGTTGGAATTTTGACCTCTGACCTCAATAATGACCATAATGACCATCGATTATTATTGTATTTTTATATAATTTATGTTTATTTATTTATGTTATATTACTTTTTGTATTTTATTTGTTATTTGTCATTGTAATTGGGCTCCCTTGGAAATCAGCCCCTTGGGGCTGAAGGGACAACCCATACGTCCTTAAGATGAATAAATAAATAAAAGGGACGGCGTCCAGGGCATTCGGGACTCATTTCATTTTACAGAGGTGACAGAAGGCGGTATCCCAACATACGGCGCATACAGTCCCCGAAAAACGTGGTGTCTCTTGGCCGTCTTTCTGAACAAGACCTCTTTGAAGAGGAGTGAAAGAGGCTGTTTATATTAGCGTTAAGCTACTGGCAGGGGGAGGGGGGCAACACAGTATTACCCGCCCCTACAGTCACGTGTCTCTGGGTCCCAATTATTTTCATTGTTGAGGATAAAATGCAGAAGTGCATTGCAAATCGACAGATCATTCCAAAAACCCTCACAGTCAAAAACACTCAAGTCGAATACACGGCGCTTCAAAATGATTGCTAAGATTGCTCTGCCTCAAAAGGAACAAAATATATGGCTGACACCTACATCAGAATGTATTCCAGCACCGCGCTGGTGATACGAATCACCCATCTTGGAAAACTATCGGACCTTTAGATAAAAAGTGGACATTTGAGCCTTGTCCGTCCCCCCCC
>NW_017803862.1:67923-74866 GCF_001625305.1 Branchiostoma belcheri | reverse complement strand
CCCCGGCCACAGGCATGCCTCCCTTCCACGCAAAATTGCAAAATCACTACAATGATTGTTTTCTGTCGCTAGGGGCACACACTCTCTTAAAATTTTCTTTAAAAACATTCAGTTTGGGGCAATTTAAGGCACATATTAGTTGCAATGAAATGAATTACAATTAGGGCTTTTCATATTTTTTGTCACAAATTATTTCAAGGTGAAGGAATATTTCGTCGTAGAAAAAGCTTTGCATTAAATTTCAGGGAACTCAGATTTATATTAATGATTAATGGCATCGTCTAAAAAGAATACATGGCATGGTTGATTGCGCAGACAAAAGCAATCATGGTGATTTCTACCTAATATGTATTAGTTTAGCGATTTTTATTGACATCGTCTCCTATACAAATTGCAGGGTTACTTTACATTTACGATGAAATATATATCATTATACTCCCACGATGCAGGAAACAAAAATATACAAAATATATATTGAGATAAATCACTAACAAGGAGTGCACCCTTAACGTGAATAAATCCCATGTACATTTCCCTAACCCCCCCTCCCCGTGAGTTCCACTTTATTTGCCTTTTAAGTGGGTAAAAAAGGGAACAAAATTATAACACTTTGGTGACTGTGAATATATCCTAGTCGCAAATCCCCAAGCTGTTCCGGCTTGAAGGGTGCTGGACAAACAGAAAAAAAAAATTATATGATGTATGATGTATATTTTATAAGCGAAAAGTATAAGAAGGCAGAATGAAAACAAGAAAATCAACGTCCTCTGCAGGTCCGAGGAATCCCCGAACATGTACACACATACAGTCTCCGAAAAACTTGGTGTTTCTGGGCGGTGTTAAGATTCTGAACAAGGCGTGTTTGGAAGAGAAGTGAAAGAGGTGGCTTATATCTGAGTCAACCGACAGTCCTAACACAGACAGTGGGAGGGGGGCCACAGATTATGACCCGCCCCTACAGTCACGTGTCTCTGATCGAAGTCACGTACCAGATGACGGGTCCATTCTGAACATTTGGTAAGGGCAAATTCTTTTCATGGTGGTTGAGCATAAAATGTAGACGTGTATTTCAAATCCACAAATTCTTCCAAAAATCCTTACAGCCAAAAAGGAGTCGAAGGCAATTGAATTGTCACGGCGCTTCGAAACGCTTGCTAAGATTACCCTGCCTCATAAGGAACAAAATATGTGCCTAACAGTAGCACCTTCGAAAACTGTTTCAGCTTCACTTACTATGATAATAATCTGGGTACCAGACTGCTCCCAGGATTGAAACACAGGCTAGCTTCTTAGCTCCAAGGCCAATATGTCCCTACGGAAACTGACTAGTACCCCCCCCCCCCTAAGTTAGACCTCGGGGGGCTTCAGTTGCCATGTCAAATTTCGGAGATCCGGCCGGTCGTATTTTTTAAAGGCTGGTACGGTTTGAGAATTGCCTGGAGAATTCTACATTTTAAAACAGTGATCTGTTTGGGAGCACAAACGAAATACAGTTTTCTAATCTATCAGCCTTACACACGCCGCACTCGTCACTTAACTTATCACCCTCCCTCCTACACAAGATTGCACAATCATTACACATGGTTGTTTTCTGTAGAGGCACACGCTCTCTTAAAGTTTCCTTTGAAAAAAGATGATAGGGTTTAGGGTATCATTAAGGCACATATTACTTGCAATGAAATGAATTACCATTAGGGCTTTTCATTTTTTCATAGACTAATTATCTAAAGCTAGGTGAAGGAATGCAACAAAAGCAATTATGGTGGCTTCTGCATGAAAATGATTTGTTTGATTTTCCGATTGACATCGTCCCCTTTATAAATTGCAGCGTTACTTCAACATTTACGATTAAATATATGTTATTATACTCCCATGACAACCAAGCGTAACTAGGCTGTACCACATGCAAAATGAACTCTTCCACCCCACTTCCATGTTACGCTCTGAAGCTTGTCCTATACTGAATTCCATGTCATTTTGCTTTGAAATTTTGCTCAGATGACGGGAAACAGAAATATACAAAATGTACATTGTGGTAAAATATTTGCAAGGAGTGCATCTCTAAATGTGAGTGGGTTTCATGAACATGTCCCGAAACCAACTCCAGTAAATTCCATTTCATTTGACTTTTTATTGGGTAAAATAGGGACAAAAATTATGCATTTTGGTTGATGTGAATATATCCTTTTCTCACATCTCCAAGCTACTCTGTTCCGTCTTGCAAGATACTGGACACACAGGATTTTTTTTATAAATCTTCTATGCGAAAATTAGACTAAGTAAACCAAGTATTAATGTAAAAAATTACCTCCGTGGTCAGCTTGTTCTGACGAACCACCCGCGTACATCGTGTTGGTAAACCCGCGACGTACGGAAAAAGTACTGATCGCTACTACATCGGCTGTTGCTTCATCAGCATTGTCTGGAGAACCAGACTGCTGAGGCGTGTGCATGCCTTCTCTCTCGGTGGAAACAGGATTGGTTTCCATATCTGTGTTTTGTTAAACAAGAACAACCGTTGCAGCATTTCTTTTTGCCTAAGTCATACCCCGAGAATAATTGCAAGCTAACGCCATGCAACCGAAGTGCAAAGTTGGCGAAATCCCAGCAACCGTTTAGATTCGTGGGGACCATTTGGAAAGTCAGAATGTAAGGAGGCAAAAATGTTTAGATAATGTAGATTTTTCTGGTGTCTCTACCAGGGGTGGCATCTGCTTTGCATGTAAAGTCTCACGCTTTGAAAATAAGTGGGTTTGAGATGTTATTAGACATTTATTTTATTTAATTTTGCTTAGGCTTGGGAAAATTGTGGTAACAGTTTTATAAAACTGTCTCACTATAAGGGCATTTACAAATAAGATGTTTCATTTTCCCCAGCTGTATTTGTTTTTTCCCAATACTTGTACATTCAATACTTTGGACTGATAGCTTTTTAGTGTCCCTAGACATAGTGGGTGGGCACTATTTTCAGCATGAGTTAGAAGACTTCACTAAGTTTTAAATCCAAAGCGAACGTCCAAGCATTCACATAGACATTACTGATATCCAAATGTACACACACGTCCTAGTCTTGCCCCCCCCGTGTAAACAAAACGCGTACACCTACCTGTATTGATGTCCTGCCTTGAGAATCACATAAAATGTAGTACAAAACAATGTATCTATTGTAAACAGAAAGTGGTGGCTTTCCTTAAAGTTTCTGCCTGCTCATTGTTTACCAAGCACAAAACTCTAGAAGGAAGGAACACAACTAGATCACGACAGGACCTAGCCAAGATAACGCAATATGTCTGACAGGCAGTAAATGAAATCAATGTTTAAAAAAACCATATGCAATTTATGATTGTTTGCATAAAAAAACACGCAATTTGCGTGCGAAATCCCTTAGGTACTGTCGACTGACGGATCTATAAAGTGCGTTTGAAATAGGACTTAGGGCAGATTGATTTTTTTAGTTTATTCAAGTAGAGTTTCCATCACGTTATACTACAGTATGGGTAATTTATGACATGTATATGTTTACGATCACATGTTATTCACACAATCATACTACATGTGTACTTTACGCGTATATTACTGCAAAGTAGCTGCTTACATATCTTGTATGGTATCATAGCAAAGATCTAGGAGTATTATCATCTGTATCTAGTCAAAAGATGGGTCTTTTTGTAAAGTGTAGCATCTGCCTTGTATTATGTTACCCTTTACCAATATTGTGGCGTTTTCTATCACTCTAACTCTACGGTTGTTACATTTCATGTGTGGTAGTGCTGTAGTGTGCATGGTGCAGTATACGCTGCGCATGCATCAATATCAATGACTAAAATTAGGTACCAGAAGCAAAGGATATTCTGTGATGTCGTGATCGGTCTTTTGCACACCAAAGATGAAGGAGGTTCTGTTTTCCAACCAATAAACAACGCCGTTTGCACTATAATCAATGTTACATCAAGCCATATTACCATAGTCCAAGGACCATGTCACAATGATTATGACCTGTCCATTCCATGCTGTCAAGACTAACTAAATAAGAATAAGGGATCTTATTCAGGGGCACACCTCTTTTTAAAGCCTTTTTCAGGGGTGCTGATATATTTAGATTGTGTCTGCAGGTATTTTGTTTGTTAAATGTCTTTCATGATAAATGCTGCATGTAATTATTTCTTGTTAACCCTCAACAGAACACATTCCCGGACTGATTAATCTGTACACCTGGGGTCCACGCGGACCCCAGAGCATTTTTTTTGCTAATTTTTAGAAATTATCAACATGCTACCAGCTCAATTGTTTTGCAAACTGATGTGGGAACCTCTGTGTCCACATTACATACAAAAATCATACATTTTGAACTTTTTCTATTTTTTGGTGAAGAAAAGAAGACAAGAAGAAATACCCGATTTTTAAACCCATTTCAGACTGAAGGGGCTTTTGAGGCCCAACTTTGATCTCAGATAGCGGCTAAACGGCTTGCGCTAGAAGTATCAAATTTGGAGACCTTTCTTAAAATGTCTCTGGAAAAAAGTTCATATTAGTTTTATACTAGTAAGTTGATGTTTTTTTGTGTTGCCATGGCAACGGGTAGTTTTTTTGAAAATAGAAGTAATTTTGGTTTAAACATAAAAATTTTCTGAGTTTTATATAAAATTACACTTCTTTTCCAACATTAATAACATCTTACATAATTAAATATAAGTTAAATCATTTAATATGCATAGTATATGCTAATTTGATGACGTCATTGGTCAAAATCCAATATGGCGGACTATATTATTAGCTCTGACGTCATATGACGTCATAATTACACCAAAGTTATTAAAATTTAATTCTATTACTACACCATTCTCTGAAAACTTGGTAGACATACGATGAATGCATAAAAACATATAAAAACGGAAATAAGGTAATGTATAAGAACGCCAGTGTAACCATTATGATCGAAAGCCGGCTGGGGTCCGCGCGGACCCCAAAAGAAAATCAGATATAATTTTTCTTATAAATGGTAGAAACGTAGTTTTCTGCACTGTATTGAGAGACAACTTTGTGGGTGACAATTACCTAAAAATTTCAGAAAAAAATCTTTAGAAACAAAAAAGATATTACAGAATATATAGTGCTGGGGTCCGCGCGGACCCCAGGTGTACTGTTTAGGGTTAAACATGATTTTCATGTTTGTAAGAAAAGGTATGTGATAAAACTATAACTTAAATATTTGCAATGCAGCAAACCTTTTTGAAAATATTACTGCCAATGTCTCAATTTTATCCAATAAATATATTTGAGTTCTCCCTAAAACCCAGTTCTTGTGCTTGTAATTCATGGGATTACACAACGTGCGGCCGTAAACTCCTCCTTTGAAGGTTACAAAAACGCCGTCAGCTGGTACCAAGTCTACACCTACCTTCTGGGCCTTCTCATCTGCTGCTCTACGTTCAAGTTCGTCCGGATCCTCCGCTTCAACTCTCACGTGTACGCCTTGTCCATGACCTTGAGACGATCTCTCAAGCCTGTAACACAGTTCATGTTCACGGCCGGAATCGTCATCATGGCTTTTACCCAGACGGCAAACTTGATTTTCGGTGTCAAGTTCATGGAGTACAAGAACATAACATCTAGTTTACAAAGCCTTCTGTTGATGATGTTGGGTAGCTTTGATTTTGAAACCTTAAGTGAAGGACATCGCATTCTAGACCCGTTGATGTTTTTCTTGTACCAGTGCATGATGCAGTTTTTCTTGTTAAGCATGTTTATGGCTATCATAATGGACGTGTACGCAGACGAAAATCAACCCACAAACCAAGAAAGGCTAGAGTTTAATGACTTTTTAAGACAATCCGCCTCAAAGACAATAAGAAAAGTAAAGGGTGCTTCTCAACGTACTTTCCGTGAGAGAAAGAGCGCACAACGGAAAGACAGACGGGATATGGCTACGTAGATAGATAAAGTGATTGTTAAATTTGGTACCTACGACACCTTTCAAGCTACTAGTATCTAAAGTACAATTAGATGTGTGTAAATGCACCGTTCTTGCATTTTCCAACAAGATTTTTCTTATTAAAAAATTGTGTACCTATTTCTTATTATTTGTTTTGGGCAATTATGTTAAATTTTAATTACTTATTGATATATATATATATATATATATATATATATATATCAATATATATCATAGTTATTGCTATGTTTATATCCATTTGATTATAACCACATAAATGACATTGTTATACATTGTTGTACGTATTACGTAATACATATGGCACAGAGGTCCATTTGTCCATCTTGCCATAGAACCTAGAGGTAAAATATTTAATGCACAGCCACACGCGGGCCTGCAGAGAACAATAATGCACAGCCACGCGCGGGCCTGCAGAGAACAACATTCCTAGAATTAAGTAGCTTTAGCAGTCATCGTCAACGCAAATTCATAACCAGTATCCTATCATATATTAGTGTCTAAAATTTTCGATCAAAACTCTAACATGTGCCTCCCCAGTGTCATTTTTTTTGTTTTATTTCTAATATAATTAAACATACTATCTAAGCGTACCTAAAACGTACGCAGTCTTATTGCTTACACATCTGTAATCAATTGCAATAGATCATTGTATATTTCCTACTTTTTTTTATATTGATAGTAGTTTCTGTGTGCTTGTATGTGTTTAAAACAAAATTTCACCAGTAATGATTGTGGACCTCTAAAGAGGGTCACTTCGTAGCTATGCCTCGAGCTTAGAAAAATACGACCTGCAAACGGACCTGAGGGTTGTTGCAAGTGACCCCCCTTATTTGCATTATCAAAATGATGTTTTAGTATATCTGCGTTTTGAACTCCCTGTATGATGATTGCATATCTAAAGTATACATTCGATATATCACTGCATGAAAAGAGGGATTTACCAATGCTGGTAAATACCAGGTAAGTCTGGTAATGGTTGCTTAAAGCAAC